>NW_024081234.1:430091-496919 GCF_003009895.1 Hyaena hyaena
AACCCCAGGGCCCCCTGCCATTTGCCTTTTCCCTCCCCCACGGCCACCCACATAAATCCACTTATCTGAGACCCCCTGTCATCTGCACGTTCACATGGACACGGCTGACATTTTACACCAGAGGTTTAACACTCATGTGACGCAATGGCCCAGCCCATGGCTACGAAGGCAGGGAGATTCCTTGCTGCCCCACCTCACTTGGACCCCACGGATTCCTTCCGACATGAACCCCCCCCCCCCCCCACTGGAGGATGAGTGAGCAGAGACCAGCAGAACAGGGGCAGGGGCCGTGCACCACCACGTGGAGTGTGTGAGCCTGCCACTTCCAAAGGCCACGTAACGCTGACCTGGGCCACTGCTGGTGGCTTTGCAGCAGGACACACTTGGAAACGCGGCTGCCAGGGATCTGCTCATAGGCCCTACATTTTGCCAAGCGGAGCTCACACTCTGACAGATCTCAAGGAAGAAACACAAATGCCACCGTCTTACCCATAATAGGCCGTAGCAAAGATCTGCCTTCGGGAGGAGGACAGCCTCGACTCCAAATCTGTCCAGATCTGGGGGAGACAGGATCACATTAACCCACCCCCCGCAGCAGAAGGCGCCCCGAGTTCTGCAGCGCCAACAGGAGTCAGGGCTAAGGAGGGTTTAAAAGGGTTTCTGCAGGGGGAGGACGGGGCGAGGATGACTCAGCTTCTGGCCCATCACAGAATCCACCAATGCAATTACCCCTTCTCAGTAATTATACTCTTGGTGATGGTCTCAGCGGAAAAGAGAAGGAGGTGGGGGGGGGAGGTTGAACCTCTTTACTCCTCCACCTCAAAAAATAGCATCTGGAGGTCAACGCACAGTGGTGACGCGGTCAATAAGGCCAAGGAAAAAGAGGCCCCACGTGCTCCGTACGGTGCGCCCGCCCCGCCCCCTGGCCTGGGACCACAGGCCCCTCCGTCCTGCTGCACCAGTGACTGCGACGAGCTCCCACCTCTTAGAGGTTCAGGCTGGTCTCACAGCCCCCACCCCCGTCTGGGGAGGGGGCGCTTTTTGTTTCATTTTCCCATTTAATAGATCATACTGTGCGTGTGCAAATACAGATACGCACACACGCATTTTCAATCTTTTTAAATTACGTTGATGAACTTTATTCACTATGAACTTGAAATATTATATAAAAGGATTTTTGTTTCAATCTCAGTTAGTATATGGAGTTATTAAATTGAAATTATAAACTGTTATTTTTATTTGCTTGGTTTTCTGACTGAGAGGCTCTTGTTACCAGAATTGGACACAGGAAATCCATCTGGGCTCTCACCAGATACTGAAATTGCCTACCATGCATCTCGCAGACTTTCTAAACAACTCCCCAAATATGAGAGTTTCAGTCGGGGATAGAGAGTGAGCTCTGCTCGCCCCTGTCCCGGGACCCTCGACGAGAGAAGCTGCCACGCAGGGCCAAGCCCCCCACGGACATCCGGCCAAGCACAGGCTCTGCTCTTCCTGACAAGTGTGTGTCCTGTGACAGCACAACACAGGCCTGCTGCTTGTGCAAAAAGCTTGGAAAGTACAGAAAAGTGCAAGAAATGTCTTTAAAAGCACCTCCGGCTCCCCAGAACACTGAGAGCAGTAAACTGTATTTTCTTCTAGAAGTTTCTCATTACAACATTTACTTATATACCTTTTAAATAAAATGATATAGATTATATATATATGTTTTCAGAACAATGTAATATATCTGTGTCTGTGATATCTGTAGAAAACATTCGTAACAGCTTCTTTTTAGCCTTTTAATAATGTTTATTGATACCCGAAGAAATGCATCCACGAAAATGGAACTTATCCACTATCTGAAATTACTTGCATTGCTTTTATGCTTAGAAAATGTTTCTGTATATCAAAGGTCAGACTAATTTTCCGATAATTCTTCTCTAATAAAAAAAGCATATATGTTTCCCCTGTTATTATAACGAACTATAGAAACGATCCCTGAAAGTATAGTCTTTCCTCTGTTATTATAAAAGCGATATATATTCATTTAGAAAATTGAGAAATGTGTGAACACAGACACCAGCAGGGATTCTGGTCTCAAAAACAGACACCATAAGCTTTTGGTTCTATCTCCTGGAGGCCTCTCCAATACACACCCACGTGAGCACACACACAAGCACGTGCACACGCACACCACACACACCCCTATATTTCATGTCATATATACTGTCTTTATGTGTATTTTGACTTCTTATGCTGGGTGCCTTTTTTCATGTCATGAGTCATTCCTATAAACGCTAACTGCTGTCTAATATTCTCTGTGCTGTAGAAGGACAATAACTGATTTACTAAATCTTCTATTATTGGGCCTTCGGGCTGCTTCCAATTGTTAATTATTTAAATTAATGCTGTGTTGAATATCCCCCGTGACTGTTCCATGAAGACGAAATCTTGAGAGAATTCAGCACAGAATTTCAGAGCCCCTGACATTCAGGCATGAAGAACCCCCAGACCCCCTCCTCTTTCTAGTCACTCTCTGGGAGTCTGGTCTCTGGGATTATACACCAAAACACTGTATTATAAATTTTCCTAAAATATATGTCAACAAGATAGCCAAAGAATGATGCGCGTGTGTTTATTCATTAGCAATGAGGGCTGGCATCTTTCCATGTCTGTTGGTATTTCTGTTCCTTTTGTAAACTGCCTGCTCAAAATTCAGCAACAAAGTCATTGGGTGTGAATCAATAAAACACATGAGGACAGCCAAAACGAGGAATGAATATTAATTTCTGATCAAAGGCTCAACAAATTTAAGTAAATATTTTGTAGAAAGGAAGAAATTTAGGTGTTTTCTGTAGGAGATTGAAATTATAACGGACCTAAGAATAATTGGATTGAATTGGGAGGAATCTCTGTGAGCAGAGCCACAACAGGTTCGTCTCCAGGTCGTGGAAAGTGGAACCTGGAGCTGAGATTTTAGCCTCTAACAGTCCTTTCCATCAAACAAACAAACAAAAACCAAAGTGACACGACTTGAGGCAGAAGAAGGCAGAGGGCCTAAAATACAGAGGTGCCCCCTCACATGGGGGGTGCGGGCGCTGGGCAACAGGGAGCCCAGACAGCCTGTGGGCGTCCGCACAGGAATCATTATTAGATTCTGATACAGGAGCTCAGGGTAAGATCGAGGTCCAAATCATCTTAGGCAAGCGACCAAGCCTCCCAGTCTCCCTGCGAACTGGTCCCGCTGGTCGGGAGCAGCACCGCCCACCGAGCTCCTGTAAAACCACCGTGAGCCTGCAAGGGGCACGGCGAGGGGACATTAGTTACGGCTCCAGGACATTTCGTTTCTGAGCATTACATGTAGTAATATATTTTGTAGTCATTGTACTTCGGCATGCTTTCTTTTTTTTTTTACTGTTAATGTATTTAAAATAAAAATGTCTAACACTCATACTATTTTGAAATAACTGTATATGTGACGTATTAAATCTTAAATAAAGAACAAGTAACACCAAGTGTTTCTGCTCAGGTGCAAAGCCTCCCAGACGCTAAAGCCCTCGCCATTTTGCCCAGCTCTCCTCCCGGGTCGTGGGTTGGCGGCCCCTCTACTAACCGTTGGCTCTCCCTGTTCCCACTTCCTTTCACCAGCCTCTGAATTCGGTATGTGATGACTGCTCTACAGAAGTTTTGAAATCAGGCATTCTCGTACTTTCCAGGTTTGGTGTCGTGACTGGAGAGGTCAAACCCATACTTTCTGCTGCCAGGTACGGGGCCCGAACCCCACGGGGGCTTCTCTGCTGTCGTCCATTGGCTCTCCCGGCGATGGACCCTGAGAACGGCGTCCCCCCCAGGCAGTGCATGGCCAACAGCTGTGGGCGAGTCACCCCACAAGCACTGCAAAGCCCACCCTTCTCCTACAGCCTCCTCTCACGTGGCTGACTATACGTCCCTAACTCTGAGGCAAAATCAACCTGACGTCAGGGAGAGAAATCGTGACTGGCTAGCTAGATGCAACCGAGCATTCGCACAGATACGACTGGTTCCGAGAGTTCCTTAGGCAGGGTTTGCCGCCAGCCAGGAACATCCTCCCACACGAGTCCCCTTTTCATGAGCTGGGCTCTGCGGTCTCTACTTGGTTCTGCTAGGCTGTTTGTTTCTTTTCGGGATAATACTAACTGCTGTGATTTCTTTAGATTTTCTAGAAAGCGTTGATATCAAATAAGGTCAGCAATCATGCACTGCTGTTCTTTTCTAAACCTTGCGGGCTGGTTTTACACATTTTCTTTCCTTGTGACATTTAGAAGTGATTAGCCAACTCCTATTAGATATCCTGTTGCAATCACATTCATTTTTTGTAATTTCTCAGTCACAAAACACGGTAGGTAGATGACATCATTGCGAACGGCAGAATAATAACCATTGACAGCTCACTCCTCCATGACTGCAAGGACAACGCATCAGCGACAACACGTTCATAATGAACTTAAGAACTCTGGAAATTGACCAGAGGCCTGCAGCATCCAAGGATGACTTATTTATGCAAGAAAACCAACTGGATCTTGGTAAGAGCAGCGAGCTTGAGGCGTTTTAACTTGGCCCAGCGCCAGCCCCTCTCCCCAGCCCAGCACAGCAGCTGGCAGCCCTCCCCCAGAGCCGTGAATACTTACGTTCAAAAATGAAGAAAGATCCCAACTCAATAACCTCAACTTCCACCAAGAAACTAGAAAAATAAAAGAAAAGTAAACCCAAAGTCAGCAGGGGAAGGAAATAAAGTCCAAAGGAAAAAGAAGTGAAATCCAGAATGGAAAACAAACCAAAAGTGGGTTCTTTGAAAAGATCAACAAAATTACCATGTCTTCATCTAGACTGACTGAGAAAAACAGAAAGCTTAATTACCAAAATTAGGAACGAAAGGAGAAATGTTACTGCCCAGTTTACAGAAATAAAAAGGATTATAAGGAAACACTAAGAACAATTTTACATCAACAAATTCAATTAACTAGATGAGATGAACAAATTCCTGGAAATGAATACAAACTGTAGAAACTGACTTAAGAAGAAATAGACAATCTGCATATAGTTACAGATACAGAGGATACACTATAGATGATATAAACACTTCCACGGAATAGAACTACAAATCCACGAATAAACCCCTACATTTATAGTCTATGGTTTCTGACTGAGAGGGACAAGACAATCCAGTGGAAAAAGACTGTGTCTTTTTTTTTTAATGTTTTATTTATTTCTGAGAGAGAGAGACAGCGTGAGCAGGGGAGGGTCAGAGAGAGAGGGAGAGACAGAATCTGAAACAGGCTCCAGGCTCCGAGCTGTCAGCACAGAGCCCGACGTGGGGCTCGAACCCACAAACCGTGAGATCATGACCTGAGCCGAAGTCGGACGCTTAACCGACTGAGCCCCCAGGCGCCCCAAAGACTGTGTCTTAACAACGGTGCCGGGACAACTGGACAACTACACGCAACAGAGGAAATTCTGACCCTTCCTTCACACTGTCTACAAAAATTAATTCAAAGTAGATCAGAGACCTAAGTGTAAGAGTTAAAACTATAAAGCTCTTAAAATAAATGTGAAATCATGACCTCTGGTTAGACAATGTTTTCTTACATGTCACACCAAAAATAGAAGTGACAAAATGAAACATAAACAGGACTTCATCAAAATTACAAAATTTTGAGCTTCAACAGACGCTACCAAAAAAGTGAAAAAAGACAACCCACAACATGGAAGAAAATTTCTGTAAATCAGATAAGGGCACAGTGTCTAGAGTACATCAAGAACCCTTACAACTTACCAATAAAAAGACAAATAATTCTATTAAACAATGGACAAAGGATTTAAATATATCTTTCCCCAGAGAACGGACATAAACAGCCAAATAAACACAGGAAAAAATTCTACACATCATTAGTCAGCAGGGAAATGCAAACCAGAATCACAGTGCGACACCACTTCATGCCCACAGGCTACAATCAGAAAGACCAACAATAACAAGTATTAGTCTGCACGTGCAAATACCGGAACCCCCGTAATCTGCTGATGGGAATGTAAAATGCCACAGCCATTTTGGAAAACAAGGTTGGTTTCTTAAAAAGTTAGGGGCGCCTGGGTGGCTTAGTCGGTTAAGCGTCCGACTTTCGCTTAGGTCATGATCTTGTGGTTCGTGGGTTCGAGCCCCGCATCAGGCTCTGTGCTGACTGCCAGCTCAGAGCCTGGAGCCTGTTTCAGAGTCTGTGTCTCCCTCTCTCTCTGACCCTCCCCTGTTCACGCTGTCTCTCTCTATCCTAGAAATAAAATAAAAATATTAAAAAAAAAAAAAAAAGTTAAACATGTTATTGCCACGTGACCCAGCAATTCAACTTGTCCACACTCAGGAGAACTGAAAATATGTATCTACACAAAACCTTGCACATGAATGTTCATAACAGCACTATTCAGAATAGCTAAAAAATGGAAACAACCCAAATGTTCATCAATGGATAAAGAGATGAACAAAATGCTATACATCCATACAATGGAATACTATTCAGCCATAAAAAGGAATAAAGTAGTAACACATGTAAAACATAGGTGAACCTCAAAAACATTATGCAACATGGAAGAAGCCAGACATAAAATGATTCCGTGTACTTGAAGTGTTCCCAGTGGGCAAATCAATAGACACAAAAAGCAAATTAATGGTATTAATGTATTAATGGTATTAATAAAGTAAATTAATGGGGAAGGGGGGGGCACCTGGGTGGCTTAGTTGGTTAAGCGGCCGACTTTCGCTTAGGTCATGATCTCGCGGTTCGTGGGTTCGAGCCCTGCGTCGGGCTCTGTGCTGACTGCCAGCTCAGAGCCTGGAGCCTGCTTCAGTCTGTGACTCCCTCTCTCTCTGACCCTCCCCTGCTCACGCTGTCTCTCTCTCTCTCCTAGAAATAAATAAAACATTAAAAAAAAAAATTTAAAAAAAAAATGGGGAAGGGGGAATACGGGGAGAAATGTGAATGGGCACAGGGTTTCTTTTCAGGTTGTAGAAAATGTCCTGATATTAGATACAGTGATGGCTGCAAAGCTCTGTGAACACACCGAAAACAAACCATTCAATCAAACACTTTAATGGGGTGAAATTTATGGTTTCTAATTATATCTCACATCAAAAAATAAATATAATAGGTATCTATGTAAAACCATGAAGAAGAAATAGTCAACATTTTGCTTTTGCTTCAGATCTCTATTCAAAATGCCTGCAGATACCACTAAAGCATTAGACCCAACTGATAACCCCTCTTTCCCTATAGGTTGGTAATGGCATAAACTAAACCATCTTTATTTAATTCAGGTGTTTCTACCTTTACTGGCTATGTAAATATACAAAAATAATACCATGATGCACCCCTACTTGGTAACTTGGTTTTTTACAGTCAACACTCACAGAGACATATGCATCTCAACACACGTAGATCTAATTCACTTGGATGGTAATAATTCCTGACTATGTGAATAACACAGATTCCTGGGTCCCCTTACTGAGACCAATTAGGTCCACTGTTTTATTATTATAAACACGGTAGGACCATATCCTCAGCACCTGTGAGCAATCTTCTAGAGCAAATGCCTGAAAATGGCATTGGTGGGTCGCATGTGCACATTTTCAACTTACTTACGTAACCAAATTCGTCTCCAAAGCAGTCACACCAACCAGGACTCCCAAGAGCAAGGTGAAAGAGCTCCCATTTCCGCCAGACCTCACCAGTATTTATTACCTGACCTCATGCTTGCCAATTTGATGAATATGAAATGGTCTCTCATTGTCTTAATTCCTATTTCATGGATTAATAGAAAACCAGTTTTCACACAGGTTTATAAAAACGTTTCTGGTTTCCTCATTTTGAATTGTCTTCTTACAGCCTTTGTCCGTTGTAGGTTTATTCTTTCTAGATCTCTGATATTAATCCTTTTCATGTTATATGGCTTTCAAATGTTTCCTCCTGTCTTTTAATATTATAAAAATCTTCTACCATACAGATGATTTTTCTCTATAATAGAGTCCAACAAATTTTCCTTATAGTTAGTGCTTTTTGTGCCCAGTTTAAGAAATTCATCTGCACCCAGATGTCACAGAAAGTCTTCTGTCTTTTCATCTATAAGTGTTAGTTTTGCTTTTCACACCAGGATTTTATTCCATCTAGAATTCAGTCTCATATAGGAAGCATTTGATAGGGATCTAATTTTATCTCTACCACAGGGTAGAAGATTATCCCAGCAATATTGACTAAAAGGTCCATCCTTTCCTCCACTGACTTATAACACAACCTCTAGTATAATGAATTCCTGTGTAAGAGTATGGGGGGGGGGTGGGGATATGTGGGAGATTCGAGTGTGGGCATGGGAAACGAGGGGATGGGGTTGTGGGGTATATATGTGGGTGTGAAGGGTATGGGGGGTGTAGGTGTGGGAGATGCGGGCTGTGTAGTGTAGGCTGGGGTGTTAGGGCATATGAGAGGGTGTGGGGGTGAAGACAGGTGGTGGGCTGATGTGAGTGCGTGTGGGGAGTGTGAGGGTATGGAGGTGTGGCGGGGTGCAGAGGGGGTATGGGTGTGTGCTCCGTAGGTCTGCTGCACGGACGTATGCGTCTCTGCCTGGGCCAAAAGCGCAAATCCTAAATACCACCCCTTTGTAATAAGCTTTGGCATCTGAAAGGGCAAGTCTCCTAGTATTGTTTTGTTTTTTTTTCAAAATTACTTACCTTTTTGGTTCTTTATTCTTCTATCTGTATTTTAAGATCACCTTTTCAAAACCCATGAGACCCCTGCCAGAACTTGGTTTTACACTCCACTAACAAATGCCATCTTTAAATGCTGGTCACTCACATCATTAACAAGCTGTAGCTAACAGTTGATTCCTGCTTTTTCTTTTTCTTTTTTGACCAATCTTACCAAAGACTTAAAACTTTTGTTTTCCTTTACAAAGAGGCAGGTTTTTATTTTATTACTTCTATTTTTCTTTGTTTCCCATTTCACAGGTTTCTATTCTTACCTTTATCATTTCCTTCCTTCTATTTTCCTTTGCTCTCTTAACTTTTTAAAAAAGTTATTTATTTATTTTGAGAAAGTATGCATGTGAGCAGGGGAGGGGCAGAGAGAGAGACAGAGAGAGAATCCCAAGCAAGGCTCCACGCTGTCAGCACAGGTCCAACTTGGGGCTCGATCCCATGACCCTGGGGTCATGACCTGGGCTGAAATTAAGAGTAGGACGCTTAACCGACTGAGCCACGCAGGCGTCCCTTGCTCTCTCTCTTAGCTTCTTAACTTGGGCGCTTGCTTGAACAATTTTGAACCTCCATTCATTCCAAATACATAACTCTAAGGATATAATTTCCCCCCCAAGCACTGCTACATTCTACAAACCTGAATTTACATTGTTAAAACTAGTCAATTCTGGAGATTTTCATTGTGACTTCCTTTTGAATTTGAAATTTTTGTGTGTATTTTTTAAATGTCAGATACATAAAGTTACCTTTTTCATGTTTCTATTATTGATTTCTAACTTAACTTCATTGGGTCAGAGAATACGGTCTGAGAGAACTTGAGATTTACTTTGTGACCAAATGCAAGATCAGATTTTGAAAATGTTTCATGTGCCTCAAGAGAGTATGTATTCTCTAATTGGTTATTGTTTTTTTTTATATGACCAAGAACTAGAGCTTGTTCAAATTTTGTACACTTTTATTTGTTTGTAGCTGACCCATCAATTCCCGAGAAAAGAATATTAAGATAGCCTATATGATCGCAGAATTATCAATTTCTCCTTGTAAATCAGCCAACTTTTCTACATATTCTGGGATTTAGTTATTGCATATATATAAATTCTTTCTGACTGTTTTCTTTTGCCATCATCTAGGAACACCATTTTACACCACAAAGCCTGTGTCACCTACACACCCACACACTCATCTGATATCGATGGAGCTGCACAATTGCCTCGTCTTTTTACTTCACACAGACCATCAGACTCTTTCTCAGATAATGTTATCGGAAGCATTTGAGTGGGTTTTGTATTGTATCGTTTAAATTCAATCTTAACACCTGATGTCCTCATCAACTCGCTGGGTGCCCTGAATCAAGGGATCTTCTGGAGCACTGAGTGGAGGCTTTGAGATAGTGGAAATCAGGGAGGCTGCAAGGCTCCCGGCTTCCACAACCAGGACACGGAGCCACAGAGCCACGGTAGGAAGCTCAAGAGCTCAGGTTCTGGACATGTAAGTCTGAAATGCTTGTTTGCCTTGTGAGGGGAGATGTCAAACAAGACCCCCAAGTCCAGAGCCGATGGTGCAGGTGCAGGGAGAGACCCATCAGAACAGAGAAAGGGTGAGGCCCCCGCAGAGTGAGGGGTGTGGAGATGCCAGCGGCCACACTGAAGTGAGCAGAGACACAACAGGGAAGGCAGAACGCCCGGACAGTGTGGAGACAGCCAGCCCTTTAGGGGCAAGAACGCAAAAGAGCAGAAACATAAACCCATTCACTCCCCAACCCCTACCTGAGACAAAGTACGGACACGACTAGTGTGAGCAAGTGGCTCTGTGCACATCCCACTCGCGGCTGCCCTGACGACAAGCCCCCTTCCAAGCCAAGCTAACGAGGAGGACACAGACAGCAAAAGCAAACACAGAAAAACCCAGAAATCGGGGGCGGGGCCACGAGGGTGGCGCGGGCTCCTCCTTCAGGAAGGTTTCTGGAGGGGCACTGAAGCCCACAGAGCCAGGCCAGGAGGAAAGCCAGTGCATAGGACTGAATGGGTGCGGGTGCGTCTGCGCCCACAGAACGGCTGGGCTGAGCGGGCTGGATGCTTTTCTGCTGACTGGTCAAGACAGAGCCACGTGGCCGCACATCTTTACTGTCATTCTCATGGGCCTCCTCCTCTCTAAGAGCCCAGAAGCTGAGATAACACAGACCCTCGCCAGAGGACCCTCTTGGACACGGCCCAATCGGTGGCATGCTGAGAGGGGTCCTGCCTACCCTGGGCTCCCGGCCCCAGTCCCCAGCACTCGGGCGCCCCCACCACTGGGGCTGGGCCTCCACAGAAGGCACAGCACAGGCGTCAGCACGGGGCCTCCAGGAGCCCGTGCCGTGTCAGGAACCACAGATGTGGGCGCCCAGAGCCGCAAAGCGAGGGCGCGGGGAGGGGGTCAGCAGTCTCTCTGCCCGCCCCCTCCCAGGTGAGGCAAGGAAAGCGCAGGCACAGACAGGCTCAGGGGCAGGCCTGGGCGGGAGAGCGGGGGGCGGGGGGGGTATGGAACTGACCAGGCCAAGGTCAGGGGCTGGCCACCCAGTAGGGCTGGAACAGAAGTGACACGAAGGGAGAAGTGACAAGCTCAGCTGGGGGGTAGGCTGCAGCCGATGCCAGAAACCCCAGGGGCTCCCCGCCCACATGTTACCGGAAAGATAACAGAATGAACGCTAAGGAAGACTTGGGAGCCGGGGTGGCACGTGGAAATCCGGGATTGTATTACTTCTAGAGGAAGCTTCCAAAGTCTAGACAAGACATTTATCTCCACACCGCACGGTGCTGCCAGGACAGGAGCGCAGCTCTCGGAGGAGGCGGCGGCATTGCAGCGCCAGCTAAACCGCATCCTCGAACCAGTGAACAAACGTGGAGCTTGAGAACAGTCACTAACTAAGCTGATGTTCATACCGTCAGTGGAAAACTTGGATACAGATCATGTGGAGAAGAAAAAGTTTACTTGAAGGGTTCAGAAGAGTCGGTCTTCAAAACTGACTCACCAAATGAAAACACAGCAAAATGCAAATTTAGGGATTTAGGGAATTGCAAATCAAAATGAGACACAACGACACAGCTATTAGAATTGTTAAAATTTTGGGGGCGCCTGGGTGGCTTAGTTGGTTAAGCTTCCGACTTTCGCTTAGGTCATGATCTCGCGGTTCGTGGGTTCGAGCCCCGCGTCGGGCTCTGTGCTGACTGCCAGCTCAGAGCCTGGAGCCTGTTTCAGAGTCTGTGACTCCCTCTCTCTCTGACCCTCCCCTGCTCATGCTGTCTCTCTCCTAGAAATAAATAAAACATTAAAAAAAATTTAAAAAAAAAAAAAAAAAAAAAAAGAATTGTTAAAATTTTTAAAACTGACAATACTAAATGCTGACAAGGATGTGCCACAGCAGGAACTCGCTCTTATTCATTTCTAGTGGGAGCGAAACACAGTGCAGGGAGCGAAACACAGTGCGGCCACGCTGGGAGGCAGTCTGGCAGCTGCTCACAAACCACACAGCCTCACACACGATGCAGCGGCTGTGCTTCTTGGTAGTTGCCCACATGAGCTGGAAACTTGTGACCGAACAGAAACCTGCACATGGATTCTTAGAGCAGCTTTATTCATACTCGCCAAAAACTAGGAGCAAACCAGACATCCTTCAGTGGGTGAGGGGATGAAGAAATCAAGGTACATTCATACAATGGAGTACTATTCAGCAAAAAAAAAGAAATGACCTATCAAGCCACACGCACACACACACACACACACACACACACACCAAATCTTAAATACAAACTGCTAAGTGACAGAAACCTGTCTGAAAAAGCTACGTACTATATGATTCTAGCTATATGACATTCTGGACCAGACAATGCTGTAGGGCTATAGACAGATCAGCGGTTATCTGGGGCCCGGGCAAGGGGCCAAAGAGGCAGAGCCCGGGGGGGTTTCAGGGCCCTGAAACCATTCTGTCTTACACTGCAATGGTGACTGTAAGACAGTAAGCATTTGTCAAAAACCATAAAATTTTACAGCACAAAAAGTAAACTTAATGCATCCAATTTTTTTAAGAAGTCATTTAGGAGGCCAGGGGGATCCCAGGAAGGCGCACGGAATGCAGCGGAAGAAGCTAACTGTACTCCAAGTGTAGGGAACGAGCTCCCCGAAGGGCTGGGGACAAGTGCTGACCTAAGTCACTCTGCAGGTGAGTGGAGTCTGCAAGGTGGAAGCAGAGGAACCGGACTCAAGGACTGACGACACTGCTTCCTGGGTGCCGTGAGCTCTGCCGTAGCCCAGTCGCACGGGGAGCAGCAGGGGAGCGGATGGGAGGGTGGGAGCCCGGCGTCTCACTGCGGGATACGTGAGCAGCAGGAGGCTGGAATGCGGCTCGTGGAGACACCCGCAGCTGGGAAGGCTTGTGAGCTCGTGGGCAGCTGGCTGCAGACACAGACGGTTACGTACAGAGGTTCTTACAGAAATGTGTGCGCACACAGGGAGACACATGCGCTCCCATCTCTGCCCTGCCAGCAGGAGCACCCCACATGATGGCTTCTTATACCACATTCTCCAAGCAAGGGAACCAGGCTCCTGATTCTAGGCCCGGCGTTGGGATATATACAGAGGAGCCCACAGTGTCTTCTAGTACCAGAAAGAAAAGAGGTGCTTAAAACACAGAACAAAGCAAAACAAACACAAACACACATAAAGATGGGGCCCACCCGAGGGACCCCAGAGCCAGCTGAGAGGACTCCCATGGCCTAGGCTGGAACAGTGTGAGCGACAGAGCAGGCACAGCAGCACAGGACTCCAGCCTAAGCATAGAATGAACATCCGTGACCCACACTGACAGGAACAAATGACTGAAAAACGAAAGAAATGGGAGAAGGCAGACGAATGTCCTGCGCAGACAGCTCTAAACCGTTTCTGGAGCTGCTCTGCGGCCACCTCCCCCCACCCCCCGCTCAAGCACGCGCTGTGCGGAGCTACCTTCTCCGGAACAGGAGTGTGGGGAGGGGAAGAGCAGGTGCAGACCGGACACGTCAGCCATGTGAGCAGCATCGCATCAGCAGCGTTAGGTCAGGGTGACAGTATACCCTCCTGACATGGGATGAAAACGCCGTCACCTCTGTGGTCCTCCTCCTGAAGCCTACTCCCCCAGTCTAACCACGAGGGAAACATCAGATCAATTTCAATAGAGGGACATCCTACAAAATCCCGAAAGTCCTCAAAACTGCCAAGGTCATCAGAAACAAGGGAAGTCTAAGAAACTGTCACAGACAGGAAGAGCTTAAAGAGATATGACAACCAAATGTCATGTGTCCTGGATGGGATTCCAGGAGAGAAAAAGGCCATTAGAGAAAAACTAGAGAGGGCGCCTGGGTGGCTCAGCTGGTTCAGCATCCGACTCTTGATTTCAGCTCAGGTCACGCTCTCATGGTTTGTGGGTTCAAGCCCTGCATCACGCTCTACCCTGACAGTGTGGAGCTTGCTTTGGATTCTCTCTCTCCCTCTCTCTTTGCTTCTCTCTCTCTCTCTCAATATACATAAATAAACTTTAAAAAAAGAGAAAGAGAAAAACTAAAGAACTCTACAGTAGGGACTTCAGTGAATAAGCTACCAACGTTGGTCCCTTCATTATGACAAATGGGCCGTACAGTATTGAACTGGGTGTGGGGTAGACAGAGACTCTCTGTATTACCATTATATTAATTCTGTAAATCTAAAACTATTCTAAAATAAGAAGCTTATTTTTGAAGAAAGCCAACAATTAAGGTGAAAAAAAGACCAAGGTCACCAAGTTGTCATTTGCCTGCTCATGGTGGGAAAACAGCAACTTTCTTAGAGCGTTGTCAAATTCAGAAAGGTTGTCACGTGACTTCGGACACTGACACTGCAGAGTCACCGAGAAGGGGGTTCTGCCAGAAGGTCCAAGTTCCCAGGGAACACTCCAGATTTTGCTATTTGGGCCACCATGTAACTTGCAGCATAGCTACGGCGCTAAGCGTTTTCTCTCTGACTGAAGAGTGTGATCTGCTTAGTTGTAGTGGAGGCTGAACAGTGCGAGCTTTGCTTGAACCGTAGTTCCGAATCTTACATTGATTATTCAGCATAGGGAACTGAATATTCTAGAAGCAGGCTATCATTTCTGGCCACGGTGACAGTCTCTGCACCTGGCTCGTCACTGCCTCAGCAGCAGCCTCCTCTGCCGACCAGCGCCGCCAGCTCGACGTTGCGCACACCGCCGCTCTCCCTCACGCCAGCCTGCCGACGCAGGGACTAGTGTTTCCGCCTTCCAGATGTGGAAACTGAGGTCCAGAAACTTCACAGCATGCAAGCGGCGGACGCAGTGTTTCAGCTACCCCCGCCAGGACCTAGGCGGGCACCGGCCCAGCCCGCCACGGCGGGTTCTGCCCCAGGCCCCTTGGCCCCTCTGCACACGGCGGGCACACTGCAAAGGGCCGTGCCAGCGAGGGCCTCGGCTGGCTGGGGGCAGAGCTCGCTGGTGAAAGCAGGCATTTCTGTGAACAGTGCAAATGCTCCCGCGGGAGCAGAGGACTCTCCCTACGTGGAGAAAGATCAGGAGTCATTCTGAATCTGTGCCCTTGAAACAGAGCCAGGGTCTAAAAGCTTTTACAGAACCACATGCATCACAATCATCAATATGCCATTAGATCCTGGACATTAATTCCCTAAAAGTATTTCAGAGCCTTTGAAAGGATTAACCCTTTACCATATTAAAGCCCCCACACTCACATGAGCTCGAGCTGGCTTTTCTTTTTCCACTCAAATGAGACATTGATTTTATTTTCTATCTTCATTAAGGTTACTGAGACAAAACTGTTTTGAAAGTGATCCTTTTCCCTTTATTTGCCAAATATTAGGAAACCCTCAGTCAGCTTCCCTGAAGCAGGCAACAGCGCTGGTCCCTCCCTGGCTTCTTGATCGGCACGGGCGTTAGTGCGCAGGGCTCCCAAAGTCTCCCAAGAGAATCGGAGCGGGTTCTTAGAAGTCACCTGACTGACTGCCAGGGCACCCGCCCTGCTGGCCTCTGCGGGACCCCTGGTGCGCTGCCCCTTCCGCACAGAGCCACCACGGCTGCCAGCCCCTGGTGAAGCAGCGTCGGGCTCAGAGGCTGAGCCGGGGTCGAATCCTGACGCGTTCACCAGAGGAACGACCTCGGGCAGGCCTCTTGACTTCTGTACCTCCGGGTCACCCTCACCACGGCAGCCGGCTTCCCAGGGCTGCACGAGCAGTCACGTGCGTGCGCGCAGCACTGTGGCCTAGCACACGGTTCAGGCCGTCACTCCTCTTGCACCCCACCAGTCTGCACACGCCGGTGACAGCCCCTCTCTCTGATCCGCTCTAGGAGCCTAACAGCTGGCAGGCAGCACGGGGTGAAGCAGGACTATCACCGCCATCATTTGGATTCCATGCTCCTAATAATACGACCGTATTTGCCAAGTGCCCTCTGGAATCAATCTAATATACCTCAGAGGAGGATCATGTGCAGTGGCCCAGAGCCTCTCTAAATGGGGCCAGAAGAGCTCATTGGGATGCAGATTCACAAGCCACATACCTGCTAGATCAGAATCCGCATTTGTAAAATCCCAGTGCCTCATGTGCACACTGAAGTTTGGGAACCGCTGGCCTAGATCCCTAGAGATGAAAAAGTATTCAGTTTCGAGATTTCTATGAGGGAATATTTCAGAGCAGAAAGCACGCCTTCTTCCCCACTCCTGCTATTAATAACACGTACACACATTCAGTCAGCAGGAAGAGTAAACAGAGACTGGCTTCAGGGGCCTAGAAATAAAAGTTGTAAAAAAGGAAAAAAATAAGCGTGCTGACAAGTCTCATAACCACGAGATTTTGTCATCTTTTTGCCAGGCCCCTCTAAGCACTTTCTCCTCTGTTGGATCAAAGTTTGCAGAGATAAATACTGTGTTTTTACAAACAACCAATATCTAGTTGTAAGTTCCACTGGGAACTAGAACAGCACCACACTGAAGAAGAAAGAACAGGAACTCACTGGTGTTTTCGGACAATTTCTGGAAGCCGGTGAGCTCGCCCCTGAGTTCAGGGTCACCAGCGCTGCCTCCCTCCTCTGGGCTTCAGCTTCCCAATCTAGGCTGCTGGAAGGCCCGCCCGTGCCACTTGGGGTGTGTGCTCCCCGAACCAGCACTTGCTGATGAAGCCTCCAGCGCACGGGGCAGGGGGCTGGGGGCACTGGGGGAGACCGGAGGAGGGGCCAGCGTGGGGACAGAAAGGAAAAGCCCACCGCAGCGGCGACAGTGAGCTATCTCCCGCAGCACGTTAGACTCTGGCACCACGAACGTGCCGGATGAGGCACCCAGGCGGCGCCCAGCAGGAGAAACGAACCTCTCGGGCCATCAGGGCGCAGCAGCGCTGTTCCAGGAGAAAGTATGTGCTGAATTCCTCCAAGTGGCTCGCAGTAAAGAGGTCGATCTGCTAACGTGGTGGTGCAGGAGACGACTCAGAGACGGGGAGTCCTGAGGGGTGCAGGACTCTTTCAGGCAGGTGGACAAATGCACACGTACAAAGGCCACGATCGGTCCCAACACCCAACATTCTCTGTGCCTCTCCCACTCCTAAGTGGACCAAACTAGTGAAGCTAAGGCCAAGCCCACATTTTCTCTCCACCTGCCTGGCGCTTGCAGGGGTCACTAAACCACTGCCCGCTGCCCTTTCGGTCCCGCCCATGCGCCAGGAGTGGTTTTTAGGATTCTGTAAGGTTGAGGAGGAAAAAAGAACATACAGCAGAGGCCTCATGTAGCCCACACACCTACACTACTTGCCATATGGACCTTTCCAGAAAACACTTCCAGACTCTTGGCTTGTGGCAACCATAGGCCCCCACGTGTCCCCAGTGCAGGTCCACACTTGGAGGCACCTTCTCTGCCAAACACACAGCCAAGAAAGGCCTGCGAGGGCTTGAAAGCGTGAAACCAGGTGGAAACATGTGCTCAGTCATCCTAAGAGTCTAATAAAACCGCAGCCACGAGCTGCCACACTCCCTAAGGAGCACCCAGACATCTTTCCTCCGTGTGCGCGGGGCGGGGACCCGCACGCTCAGGATGGGCAACCCGAGTATCCAGGGCACCTTGGCTGGTGAGGGGCCCTGCCCGCCATGGCCGTGGCCGGTCACTCACCCACTGGCCCCCAGTCTGATTCCCGCTGTGCCTGGTCTCCCTGTGCCGCTAACGGAACGTGCCAGGATGCCCGTGGCCCTTGCCCAGGTGGGCCTCCAGCCGAAGCCGCTCCCGGGACTAAGTGCTAACGGCAGCGTCCCTGCTCGTTCCCGCGGTCAACCGGGCACCTGGCCGCCCACGGAAAGGACGGCAGGAAGCAAAGTCTAGAACCGTAGAACCGTGCCTCGGGGACCGCAGCGCCCCGTGGCAGCGCCGAGCGCGGGCGCAGCCTCCGCGCTGACAGCCGACGCGGGAGCCCCGCGGCCCTGCCGGCTGGTGCGCGGCCACTCCGCGCTCCCAGACTCCCAGGAACCGAAGGCAGGCGGTGTTTGCTCGTCTCCGCCGTCAATTGTCAGAATGCATTCAGCAGCCGGCGCGCCGCGGCGTATACCTGCACTGTATCACAGCCCTCTGTAGGTCATCTGGCTCACAAAATTGATTTAGGAGAGATTATTCAATTCCATTTTACATTTTCATGTTTGGAACTCTGCCAGCAGCAACTTCTGCTCTTCCAGGGGTCAGGAAGCTATGCACGAGGCAATCTCTTGCTGTTGTAAATGGAACTCCATATTCCCGTTATGAATTTCCTGTCAATCTTCAAATTACTTCAAATACGATTGCCCTTCATTCAGACCGTGTTTTATGTCTCCGTGCCTGCCTCCTGCCCGTATCTGATTACCGCCCCGCCTGCAGACAGCTCTCCCGCGAGCCGCTCCGGGCGCCTCTGCCGGCCGCGGGGGGGACGGGGCCGCAGGGCCCTGCCTCCGGGGGGGAGCCAGCACCCGCCACCTCGAGCCCTCGGCCCCTGCTGCGGGGAAGCAGGACCGCCTTCGCCGCTGCCTCGGCTCCCAGTGGGGCTCCGCCTGCCGCTCTCCCAGCCACCGGCCCCTCGGCCTCTGACACACGTCACCCTATCCGCCCAGGGCTCTTTCGGTCCTCTGCCACCCGACGAGCTCTTCTTCCCAGCTCCTCTGATGGAAGCGGGGTCTTCTCCTTGACCTCTTGGCATCGGCCTCAGTGCAAGTCCTCATCCCTCCGTGCCCCCCTTCAGGAACCCCATCTGCCCACCTAACCCACACGGTTGCACATGGCTCCAAACCCCGATCCTCATGCGATGGCCTGTCCCTACCTTCAACGTGACCTGTCCAGGCAGGAACCTCCCACCTCCCATCCCCCCCAGTCTGAGGCCTGACGGCATCCCCATCCCTGACCACCAAATGCCACCTCCCAGGCTACCCTTCTCATGTCCCGTGTGTGTTTGCCAGCAAGCCCGGTGAGCTCCGCCATCGAGCATGTCCAGCATCCAACCACTTCACACCCCACCACCATGATGCACACCTCCATCACGCTTCCCAGGTCCATGGACTGACCTCCCAGTGAGCTTCCGCCCTTGCCCCCTGAAAGAGCAGGCAGAGTCATCCTGTTAGAGCCTAAGTCCATTCATGTCATCGCTTTGCCCAGAACCATACAATGGCTCCCTACTTCCCACACAGTAGAAGCCAAATTCTCCGACTAGCCTCCAAGGCCCACCAAGACCTGCTCACCCTGCCTCCCCGCCCTCGGCTCTCAGCCATCATCTCCTCGCTCTCCACTCTGCTCTACCACCCAGCCTTTCCGTCTGTCCCTGGCACCTGCTACCATGTCCCTGCCTCTCAGACATTCTTCCCCAAATATCCACTCGTCTGACTTCCTCACCAGCCCCAAGTTTACCCTCAGACATTGCCGCTTCAACAGGGGCAGCCCTGCCCTCCTTGCCAGCCTTCCCCTCTCTCCTCCCCTGCCCTACCCTCATCACAACATGCTCCGTATTACAGCTCTCGTTCACTGTACCTGTCTCCCCCTGGCAGAATGTAAGGCTCCTCGGGGCAGGTCTCTACCTGTTCTGTTCACTGACAGTGCCCAAGCACCTAGGACAGAGCCTGGCACTTGGAAGGTGTCCATAAATTTGAATTTAAAACGTGCTGGTCTCAAAACATGAGTTTCCTGGACACCAAAGTAAAAGGGGGAGTAAAATGAGTTTCAGTTTTGACTTGGCTTTGGTGTGCGTGGGACAGCAAGGGTGCTGATGTGGTTAAACGAAGTCAGCCGGGCATGTGGCAGGGAGCACTTCGCCTTACCTTATGAGGGGCATTCTGGATAGTTTAGGACAGAGAGATGGCATGATCTGACCTCTATTTGTTAATTAAACTTCTGATTTTGAGCCAACTGTAGACTCACACGTAGTTGTAGTTGCATGAATAATACAGAGGTGATCCAGGGACCCGCACCCTAGTCTCCCTAGTCCCCACAAGGGTGACATCTTCTAAAATTATAGAACATCATCACAAGAAGATATTGATATTGATTCGGTCAAGATGTAGAACACAGCTCTCCCATCCCCACAAGGATCTCTCACGTTTCTCCTTTACGGCCACAACCTCCCGCCTCACCTCTTCCTGAACCCCTGGCTACCACTAATCTGTCCCCATTTCCATAATTTTCTTATCTCAAGAAGATTATAGAATGGAATCATACAGTACGCAGCCTGAAGCCTGGCTTTTCTCGCTCGCCCTAGTTCTCAGGTGACTCATCCAGGTGGTCCACGTGCACGGTTCAGTCCTCTTCGTGGCCGAGGGGCACTCCGGGGGACGGGGTGCCGCAGTGTGTTTGCCTGCTCACCCACTGAAGAACATACGGGCTGTTTCCAGATTTTAGCTATTTTAAAAAAGCCTACTGTGAACGTGTGAGAATAGCTTTCATGTGAACATAGTTTTCATTTCTCTGGGATAAATGCCCAGGAGTTTTTATTGCTGGATTGTGTGGTAGTCACAAGTTTAATTGTATAGGAAACTGCCAAACTGTTTTCCAGAGTGCCTGTACCATTTTACATTCCCACCAGCCATGCAGGAGAGATCCAGGTCCTCCACAGCCTCCCCATCATTTGCTATTACCACTATTTTTGTTTTATCATAGCCATTCTGATGTGTGTGTAGTAACATCTCATTGTCGTTTTCACCTGTACTTCCTGAATGGCTAATGATGCCAAGTCTCTTTTCATGTGCTCGTCTGCCATCTATATGTCCTCTTTGGTGAAAGTTCTCTTCGTGTCTTTTATACAGTTTCTAGTTAAATTTTCTTTTTTTTACTGTTGAATTTTGATAGTTCTTCATATATTCCATTACCGGATATTTGCAAGAATTTCTCCCAGTCTATAGCTTGTCTTTTCATCCTCTTTTTTCTTTTGAAGAAAGAGTTTTTAATTTTGATGAAGTCCAACTTATTATCTCTTATACTTATTACTTCTTTCTTCTCTTATAGACGATATTTGGTGCCAAGTCTAAGCACTCTTTGCCTAACCTTTGCCCAAAAATACAAACATTTGTTCTATTTTTTCCTAAGTTTTATAGTTTTACATTTTATATCTGAGTTTGCGATACATTTTAAGTTCATTTTTTGCCTATGGACCTTTGATCGCTCCAGCACCACTTGCAGGAAAGCCTGTCCTTTCTCCATTGAATTGCTTTTGCAATTCTCAAAATGATTTCAGAAAATAATTTCTCAAAAATCATTTGGGCACACTGGTGTGATTCTCTATACTATTTTCTACCCTGGGTTCTCTGTACTGTTCCACTGATCTCAGTGTCTATCTTTCTGACATTACCACATAGTTTTGATTACTGTGGCTATAAAATCCAGAAATTGTGCAGACCAATCTCTCTTTATTCTTCCTTTTCAAAACTGTTTTAGCTATTCTAGTTCCTTTATTTTCCGTATGTATTTTATAATCAGCCTGTATATATCTACAAAAAATTTTGCTGTGATTTTAACAGAAATGACACTAAGCCTGTACAACAGTCTGGGGAGAATTGACATCTTTACTATGTTGCATTTTCTAATCCATGAACACGCTATGTCTTTTCATTTATGTAGATCTAATTTGGTTTCTTTGATTAGGGTTTTGTAGTTGACAGTATAAATATTGTATAACTGTTTGTTAGATCTATACCTATGTGTTAATTTTTCAGGAATTGTGTTTTTAATTTTGGTGTCCACATGTTTGTTAATAATAACACACAAAATAAAGCTGATTTTTGTGTGTTTATCTTGTATTATGTAACACTGCTAAACTCACTTATTAATTCTAGTTTGGTTTTTTTTTTGTTTTGTAAGTTCGTTGGGATTTTCTATATAATCATGCCATCTGCAGATAAGAACAATTTTATTTTATCTCTTTTGATCTGTAAGCCTTTTATTTTTTGTCCTGTCTTACTGCATAGTCTAGTCCTCCCAGCACTACGTGGAATAAGAACAGATAACCTTGTCTTGTTACTAATCTTCGGGGGAAATCATTTAGTCTTTCATTTTAAGTATGATGTTAGCTGTAGGTTTTTCTAGATGCCGCTTATCACGTTGATTCTGATTCTCTATTCCTAGCTTTCTGAGAGTCTTGAATCAGATGTTGGATTTTGTCAAACACTTCATTAAATTGAGTGATATAATCATTCACTTTTTCTTCTTTAGCCAGTTAATTATGGTATACTGCACTAACGGATTTTCAAAAATTGAACCAGGTTTTCATCCCTAAAACCATACAATTCTTTGTATGTATTGCTGAATTCTGTTTGCTAAGATTTTGCTAAGGATTTTTGCAATCATATTCATAACAGATGTGGGTCTATTTTTTAATGCCTTTTTTCTGATTTTCATATCCAGGAAATAATAACTTTATGAAATGAATTGGTAAGTAATTCTCTTCTATCTTCTGAAAAATACAATAATCATGTCATCAACGTTCCAGAAGAGGAAATGGGCAGAGCTGAAAAAGTACTTAAAGAAATAATGGCTAAAAAGTTTTGTGCTGTTTGTCTGGAGTAGAGCAGTTATTGTCTAAATGTTGTTTCTTTTGCTATGTTGTCTCTTTCCTGGCCTTTTTGTTTCTGTTTTAGTTTTCTGTACCTATGGTATTTATGGGTTACCAGCTTCTCAAGTTTGAGGTGTTTAAAAGAACACTCAGAGAAATCTCTATCGTGTCATTCCTCGTATTCTGAGGTCCCTAGCTGGTCTTCCTTCTCATCATTTGTCAGACTCTGCATTTGTTTTATACATAATGTCCAAGGTCCTTAGTCTCACTTTGTGGGGGAAACAGGAGAAAGCACATCAACTCCATCCTCCCAGAAAGGGAAGTTAATCTACACATTGAGAAAGACCGTTCTGGCCCCTGTGGGGATAATCACCTGCAAGGAGGCAAAAACTGAAGCAAAGAGACCTGTTAAAGATGAATGAAATTATCCAGGCTGACAGCAGTAGAGGTGGTAAGAAATGGTTAAATCCTGAATATATTGTGAAGAAAGTGCAGACAAAATTTGCAGATCTATTAGACACGGGGCATGAGAGAAACCAAGGAATCAAAGATGATTCCAGGGCTTTAGCCCAACAAGTAGGAGAAGGGAGTTGCCACCAGTGGATAGAGAGAAGGCTGAGAAAAGAGCCAGGTAGGGGGAGAGAATGAAGATTGAGGTGTTTTTCAAATGTGGAGTTAGAAATGCCCATGATACAACTCAACAGCAGTGTTCGGCAAGCAGATGGATAAGAGCCTGGCGTTCAAGACAGAAAGATACAGTTAAAATCATCAGGGTTTTGGATGGAGGCAAACCACAAGACACTCTTAAAGACTGAGAACAAACTGAGGGTTGATGGGGGTGGGGGAGAGGGGAAAGTGGGTGATGGGCATTGAGGAGGACACTTGTTGGGGTGAGCACTGGATGTTGTATAGAAGCCAATTTGACAATAAATTATATTAAAATCATGATCATCAGAGTATAGGTGGTATTTAAAGCCGTGAAACCAGGTGATATCAGTGAGGGAATGAGGTAGAAAGAGAACAGTAACCTCTGGGCTCTCCAATGAGGACTGGGATGTGGGAAGGAGCCGGCAAAAACATATTGAGAAGAAGCAATCAGAGAGCTAGGAGAAAAGTTAGAAGTGTGTCCTAGAAGCCAAGTACAGAAAAGTGTTTTTTCTTTCTTTTTTTAATGTTTGTTTATTTTTGAGAGAGAGAGAAAGAGAGTGCCAGAACACAAGCAGGGGAGGGGAAGACAGAGAGGGAGACACAGAATCCTAAGCAGGCTCCAGGCTCTGAGCTGTCAGCAGAGAGCCTGATGTGGGGCTCTAATTCACGAACTGTGAGATCATGACCTGAGCTAAAATCGGCCACTTAACTGACTGAGCCACCCATGTGCCCCATAAAGAAAAATGTTTTAAGGAAAAAAGAGAAAAACTTGGATTCAGATACTGCTAAAATGTCAAGTAAGATGAAGACTGACACTTGACCACTGGATTTGGCAAAGTCAAAGAGGTCTTTGGTGATTCTGATGAAGCTGTTTTTGGGAAAAAACAGGGAAAAAATCCAGATGCAATGGGTTCAAGAACAAATAGGAAGGAATTAGAGACAATAAATGTAGACCTGAGACTTAGGTGAGTCACTAACTTCGTCTATAATTGAGGATAATGGTGCCTTTTCTTCCTTAAATTAATCTCTACTTTGGGTTGGACACAGCAAAGTAAGGAGATCTAGAGAATAGGACTTGCAGGTACACTGGATTTTAATAAGAGATCAGAGACAAATACATAGAATACCATAACGGAATAGCAAATTCTATGCTGGATGGGAAATAAGGACAGAATTCTCCAAGGAGGTGATGCTATGTCTTAAAGACAGCTACCATGAGAATCAGCAAAGCTCTTGCATGAAAGCTTTTTGAAAATAAGGTCCTGCAGAAGAATGTGTAATTAAGATACAAGAATTAAAGAAACGTAATCAGTTCTGATGGTGTTACTTGCAGGGAAAGACCTAAGTTGAAGTCATAAGGGAAACGGAGAATCACTGAGTTCAGTGAACATACAAAGTCCTTTTAACCAAAAGAATACGAGTGGGCAGTGCTATAGTTCAATTCTTCATCCTTAACATTTATAAAAAATCTTACATGCAGTTAAGTGCACGTCAAGCTATGAAATAAAAACAAAAGTCTGTCCCTACACACACACACACACACACACACACACACACCACCAACATCTCCCTCCCACTCCGCCATTATCAGTTGTTGGCTTAAACATTCAGTGTATTGCAAACCATTATCTTAACATTACAATCAAAGACCAAAATGATATACTTTCTTTAAAAATAAAAGGAAGTGACATCATCAAGGAAATACAAATCAAAGCCACAATGAGATACCACCTCACACCTGTCAGAATGATTAACATTAACAACTCAGACAACAACAGATGGCGAGGATGTGGAGAAAGAGATCTCTTTTGCACTGCTGATGGGAATGCAAATTTGTGCAGCCACTCTAGAAAACAGTGTGGAGGTTCCTTGAAAAATTAAAAACAGAACTACCCTACAACCCGCAATTGCATTACTAGGTATTTCGCCAAGGGATACAGGTGTGCTGTTTTGAAGGGGAACATGCACCCCAATGTTTATAGCAGCACTATCAGCAATAGCCAAAGTATGGAAAGAGCCCAGATGGCCATCGATGGATGAATGGATCAAGAAGATGTGGTACATATATACAACGAATATTACTCGGCAATCAAAAAGAATGAAATCTTGCCATTTGCAACTACGTGGATGGAACTAGAGGGTAGTATGCTAAGCAAAATTAGTCAGTCAAAGAAAGACAAATATATGACTTCACTCTTTGAGGACTTTAAGATACAAAACATGAACACAGGGATGGGAAGCAAAAATAATATAAAAACAGGGAGGGGGACAAAACGTAAGAGACTCTTAAATGTGGAGAACAAACAGAGGGTTGCTGGAGGGGGTGTGGGAGGGGGGATGGGCTAAATGGGTAAGGGGCAGTAAGGAATCTACTCCTGAAACCACTGTTGCACTATAAGCTAACTTGGATGTAAATAAAAACAAAAACAAAACAAAACAAAAAACAGCCACATCTTAAACTCACCAAGCTGTCCACATTAAATACATATAGCTTTTTGTATGTCAACCATTCATCAATAAAGTGGTTTAAAAAAATAAAGTAATAAATAAATATAAAAGGAAGTGAAATAAACCAGCCACAAAAGGAAAAATCCTATGAGTCCGTTTATATGAAGCACCTAGAGTGGTCACACTCCTAGAGATAGAAAGTAGGATGGTGGTTTCCACATAGAGGCAGCAGCGGGGAAATGGGTAGTTGTTATTTAATGGGTACAGAGTTTCGGTTTTCCAAGATGAAAAGGCTCTAGAAATGGATGGTGGCCACGGTTGCACAGTTCTGTGAATATGCTTAATGCCATGAGCCATACACTTAAAAAATAGTTAAAATAGTGACCTTCATGTTATGTGTATTTTACAATTCTAAAAACGAACAATTTTTTTTAAAAAGGAAAGAGAAGTTTGCTTATGCCCATGACAAAGTAACCAGCATAGTTTACTTATCCTCTTGCTGAAAACAATCAGAAAACTGGGGAAAAAATACATGTGAAACAACTGATTTCCGACAACAGGCTGCATAAGAGTGTCAAAGCCATGTAATCTCCTTGACTTTCTTAGTAAAAGTACTTGCCACCAGGACTCCTGGGTAACTCAGTTGGCTAAGCATCCGGCTCTTGATTTTGGCTGAGGTCATGATCTCACAGTTTGTGGGATCAAGCCCTGAGTCAGGCTCTGTGCTGACAGTGTGGAGCCTGCTTGTGATTCTCTCTCTCTCTTTCTGCCCCTTCCCCATTCTCTCTCTTGCTCTATCAAAACAAATAAACATTTAAGGAAAAAAAAAGGACTTTCGAGACTACATGGCAAGGGAGGAACTCAAGCAGAACATCACAGCATCCTGAGCTGGTGAAACATATCAGAGCTCAGGGAGGCTGAGGCAGTTGGAGATTGTCAAGAGGAGACATGCAGAAAGGCTCTGAAGAGAAGAGCAACTCATAAAAATGGCTCCAAAAATCTGCATGGGGGTCCCCTCTATCTGTTCCCAAATTCTAAGCAACATAAGAAAGTCAATGACATAAGGGGGAAAAATTGACCAGAGAATTATAAGATAAACAATTTTCATTGCTCAATAAAGCACTGGGAGACATGTGCAATTTTGACCAGCCTGAGTTAAGAGCCCCAGCTGAATTACCAGGGCAATAAATAGAAACAGCAGTAGGGCTGCACCTCAATAATGGGGCTAAGTTAGCCCTAGAGTAAAAGATACTCTACAGTCAACCCAAAAAGCTTAAAATTAAACCTTAACAAATATCAAGGCGATCCACAACTAACCCATCTGCCTGAAAGAACAAAGTCCAACACTATTATAAAAAAAAAAAATCTAAACACTTACTATAATATTTATGATGTCTACCATCCAATTAAAGCTACTGGGCCTACAAAGAGACAAACAAGCAAAGAAACAAAAATTGTGGCCAAAAACAAGAGAAAGAACGGTCAAGAGAAACAGACTCTGAAAGGCAGAGATGTAGAACTGTCCAAATAAGGATTTTAAGACAACTATTTATGCATACTTGCAAGTATTTAAAAGGCTACATGAACATAGTAGAGATAAACAGGGGATTTAAAAAAAAAGACCCAGATAGAACTTATGGAGGTGAAATAAATACATATATGTTGGAAGTGAAAATTTCACTAAATGAGGTTAGCAACTAATTAGATAGGCAGAAGAAATGGTACTGGCAACACAGAGATAGAAAATACCCAAAGTGAAACACAGAGAGAAAAAAGACTAGGAAGAAAAAGTCCTAGTTACCTGTGGGATATCAAGTAGTGTAAGATAACCAGAAGTTCCAGAAGTGAAGAGGAAAGTACACACACAAAAATAAATATATGTATTTGAAGAAATGTCATAAAATACCAGATAATATTCCAAATTTGATAAAAAAAACAATAGATCCACAGATTGAAAACACAGATTGTCTTAATGAAATTTAAGACAAACACAATGAAAACTATAGTGAGACATCAAAAAGTAATTAAAGAGGAAGAAATAGAAGAATTAGCACAAATGTCTTATCATAAATTATACACCCAAAACACAATGGACCAAAAATTTTTAAGTGTTGAAAAAAAAGACTGTTAGCCTAAAGTTTTACTTCCAAAAATATTCTTCCAAATTAAGGAGAAATAGGTCATTTCCAGATACACAAAAACTGAAAGAATTTCTCACCAGCAAACTTAAGCAACAAGAAATGTTAGAGAAATTTCCTCAGAAGGAATTAATATGATACCAGGTAATTAGCCAGCAAAAACAAAACAAAACAAAACAACAGAAATAAAAATTAAAATAGATTAAGAATTGTCAATTTTGGAAGTAAGACAATATTAAAACTAAAAATCCTTTCTTTTCTACTAGAAAAGAAAGGAATAAACATAAATTTTTAATAGCAAGATAGTAGATTTAAACCCAACAATATAAAAAATTATCATATAATAATTACATTACAATCAATGTAAATGGTCAAATTTTCCAGTAAAAAGGCAACGACTGTAAAAAAAAAAACAACCAATGCTTAACAGTAGACTGTCTATAATAAAATCCACTTTAAAAATACAGACACAAATACATTAAAAGAAAAAGAACAGAAAAAGATATACTATATACAAAACACTAACCAGATATGGAAGAAGAACATTTTATAGTGATAAAAATGTCAATCTATTAAGACACACTAATCCTACATGTGAATGCACACAATAACGGACAGAATTAAAAATAGAAATAAGACAACATACCTCTCTCTGTACTAAATAAACAAACAGACAAGAAATCAACAAGAAGACTTAATACCACCAACTAAAACTTTTATTTTTAATGTTTATTTATTTTGAGTGTGAGAGAGACACACATAAGCAGGAGAGAGGCAGAGAGAGAAAGGGAGTGAGGGAGAGAAAGAGAGAGACAGAGAGAAAGAGGGAGAGGGAGAGAATCTCAAGCAGGCTCAACACTGCCAGTGTAGAGCCCAATGTGGGGCTTGAATTGTGAGATCATGACCTGAACTAAAACCAACAGTCACTTAACCAACTGAGCCACCTAGGCACCTCTAACTAAACCTTTTATAACACCCCAGCCAACAACTTAAGAACACAAACCAATTTCAAGTGAGCAACAAAAAGTTTAAAATAATATAAAATATATTTTCTAACAACAAAAAATTAAATTAGAAATCAGCAAAAGAAGTATCTAGAAAAATCCTATAAATATCTGTAAGTAAAATGTCACATTTCTAGAAGACCCAAGAAACAAAGAAGATACTATAAGGAAGTTTAGAAAATATTTTTAACTAACTGAAAATGAACATGCAAGACAGTAAAAATGTGGGATATTCATGAATTTCCAATAGCAATGTAAAATCTGGAAAAACTGCTTGACAGCTTCTAATTAAACTTGCAATCATCACATGACCCAGAAATTGTACTCATGAGCAGTTGTCCCAGAAAATGAAATGGTATGTTTACACACACACACACACACACACACACACACACACACACACATGTTCCCAGCAGCTTAATCTTAACAGCAATATTGGAAACAATCCAAATGCCCTTCAATGAGTAAGTAGTTGAACAAACTCTGATACATCCATATAATGTAATACTACTCAACAATACAAAAAAATAAACTATTGATGTCTGCAACAATCTGGAAATACTTCAAGAACATTATACTTGGGGCTAGGGAGGAGCTAATCCCCAAAGATTGCATATTATGCAAATTTCCATTTATATAACATTCTCAAAATGACAAAACTATGCAGATAGAGAACAGATTAGTAGTTTCCAAGGGTCAGGGACAGTGAGTGGGATGGAGAATGACTGAATACAAAGAGGAGGTACAGGGAGTTCTCTTGCAGTGAGGGAACAATTCTGTGTCTTGACCGTGGTGGTGATTACACAAATCTATACAAGGGATAAAACTGCATAGAACTGTACACACACACACACACACACACAGAAATATGCAGGTTAAAAATATGATGAAAGTTGAATAATGTCTGTGGTCTAGTTAACAGTGTATCAGTGTCATCTATCAATATATCAATGTCAATTCCCTAAGTTTGATACTGTACTACAGTTATATAAGATGTCACCTTGGGGGAAAGTAGGTGAAGGATACACAGGATTCTTTATATTATTTTTGCAACTTCCTATGAGTCTGTAATTATTTCAAAATAAAAGATATTTAAAGTATGCAGGACACAGCTAATGCTAATATCAGAAAAGAAAGGGGATCCTGGGTCGCTCAGTCAGCTAAGTGTCCGATTTCGGCTCAGGTCATAATCTCATAGTTCATGGGTTCGAGCCCTGCAGCAGGCTCTGTGCTGACAGCTAGCTCAGAGCCTGGAGCTTGCTTCTGATTCTGTGTCTCCCTCTCTCTTTGATGCTCCCCTGCTCACGCTGCCTCTCTCTTTCTCAAAAATAAATAAAACATTAAAAAATAAATAAATAAAATTTTAAAAAAAGAAAAGGAAAAAATCCACAATCAATTATCTTAGGTCCTCTAATATCAGAAGAGAAAAAAAATCCAAAATCAATTATCTTATCTTCTACCTTAATAAGCTAGAAAAGTAACAGCAAAGTATATCCAAAGTAAATAAAAGGAAGAAAATAATAAAGTTATAATAAAAATCAATAAAAGGAAAAACAGACAAAAAAAAGAGAAAATCAATAAAAACAAAATCTATATATTTGAAAAAGTTGATAGAATTCATTAACCACTAGCCAGACTGATCAAGAAAAGAGAAAAAATACATGTTACGAATTTCAGTAGTGAAAGAGGAGACATCATTACAGATCTTACAGTAATGAAAAAATAATAAAGCAATATGAAAAAGAAACTTTTTCACTGAACTTGATAACTTAGAAAAAATCAATACCTATAAAACATGAAATACTAAAACTGACACTGAAAACAAAACTCTGAAAAGGTTTAAAGAGCTAAATTCTTAAAGGCATTATGTCATAATTAAGAGGTCTATCCATCAGGGAGATATAACAATTGTAAATATTTATGCCCCCAACTTGATAGCACCCAAGTATATAAATCAATGAGTAAGAAATATAAAGAAACTCATTGATAATAATACAATAATAGTAGGAAACTTTAACACCCCACTTACATCAATGGACAGATCATCTAAGCAGAAAATCAACAAGGAAACAATGGCTTTGAATGACACACTGGACTGGATGGACTTAACAGATATTGTCAGAGCATTTCATCCTAAAGCAGCAGAATAAAGATTCTTCTAAAGTGTACATGGGACAGTCTCCAAAATAGACCACATACTGGGACACAAATCAGCCCTCAACAGGTACAAAAAGTGTGAGATCATACTAAGCCTATTTTTAAACCACAACACTATGAAACTTAAAATCAACCACAAGAGGGGCGCCTGGGTGGCTTAGTCTGTTAAGCGTCTGACTTTCACTTAGGTCATGATCTCCCGGTCCGTGGGTTCGAGCCCCGTGTCGGGCTCTGTGCTGACTGCCAGCTCAGAGCCTGGAGCCTGTTTCAGTCTGTGACTCCCTCTCTCTATCTGACCTTCCTCTGCTAATGCTGTCTCTCTCTCTCTCCTAGAAATAAATAAAACATTTAAAAAATTTTTTAAAAATCAACCACAAGAAAAAATCTGGAAAGACCACAAATACTTGGAGGTTAAAGAACAACTTACTAAAAAATGAATAGGTTAACCAAGAAATTAAAGAGGAAATTTAAAAAGTACATGGAAGGGGCACCTGGGTGGCTCAGCAGGTTAAGCGTCCGACTTTGGCTCAGGCCACGATCTCTTGGTTTGTGGGTTCGAGCCCCGCATCAGGCTCTGTGCTGACTGCCAGCTCAGAGCCCAGAGCCTGCTTCAGATTCTGTGTCTCCCTCTCTCTCTGACCCTCCCCTGCTCACGCTGTCTCTCTCTCTCTCTCAGAAATAAATAAAACATTTAAAAAATTTTTAAATAAATAAATAAATAAATAAAAAGTACATGGAAGCCAATGGAAATGAAAACATGGCAGTCCAAAACCTCTGGAATGCAGCAAATGTGGTCCTAAGAAGGAAGTATATACCAATACAGGCCGTCCTAAAGAATGGAGAATTATCTCAAACACACAGCCAGATAATCTCACACCTAAAGGAGATTAAAAAGAACAGTAAATAAAACCCAAAACCAGCAGAAGGGGAACAATAAAGATTAGAGAAGAAACCAAGGATATTGAAATCAAAAAAACAGTAGAAAAGATCAATGAAACTAGGAGCTGATTCTTGAAAGAATTAACAAAATCAAAACCCCATGTTAGACTTATGAAAAAGAAAAAGGACCCAAATAAATAAAATCACATATGAAAGAGGAGAAATCACAACCAACACCACAGAAAAATAAACAATTATAAGAGAACATTATGGGCAATTATATGCCAACAAATTGGGCAATATGGAAGAAACGGATAAATTCCTAGCAACATATAAACTGCCAAAACTGAAATAGGAAAAATAGAAAATTTGAACAGATTCATAGTCAGTAAAGGAACTGAATCCATAATTTAAAAAAAAAAAAAAATCCCAAAAATCAAGGGTCCAGGGCTGTATAAGCTTCCCAGGGGAATTCTACCAAACATTTAAAGAATTAATACAAAATCTTTTAAAACTGTACCAAAAAAATAGAAATGAAAGGAAAACTTCCAAACTCATTCTATGAGGCCAGCATTACCTTGGTTCCAAAACCAAAGACCTCAGTAAAAAGGAGAATTAAAGGCCGATATCCCTGATGAACATGAACACAAATTTTCTCAACAAGATACTAACAAATTGAATCCAAAAATACATTCAAAGAATTATTCACCATGACCAAATGAGATTTATTCCTGCACTGCAGGGGTGGTGCAATACCCACAAATTAATAAAAGAAAGATACGCCACATTAATAAAAGAAAGGATAAGTACCATATGATCCCCTTGATACATGAAGAAAAAGCATTTGACAAAATACAGCATCCTTTCTTAATAAAAACCCTCAAGAAAGCAGGTATACAAGAAACATACCTCAACATCATAAAGGCCATATACAGATGACCCACAGCTAATATCCTCACTGCGTAAAAGCTGACAGCTTTGCCCCAAATGTCAGGAACATGACAGGGATGTCCACTCTCACCACTGTTCTTCAACATAGTATTAGAAGTCCTAGCCTCAGCAGTCAGACAACAAAAAATAAAAGTCATCCAAATTGGCAAGGAAGAAGTCAAACTTTCACTCTCTGCAGACAACATGATATTCTACATGGAAAACCCAAAAGACTCCACCAAAAAATTGCTAAAACTGATACATGAATTCAGCAAAGTCAGAGGATATAAAATCAACATATGGAAATCTGTTGCATTTCTATACACAAATAATGAAGCAACAGAAGCAGAAATCAAGTAACTGACCTCATTTACAATTGGACCAAAAAGGATAAGATACCTAGGAATAAAGAGGTAAAAAGTTGTATGCTGACAACTACAGAAAGCTATGAACAGAATCAAAGAAGACGCAAAGAAATGGAAAAACATTTCATGCTCATGGATTAGAAAAACAAATATTGTTAAAATGTCTATACTCCGAAAGCAATCTACACATTCAATGCAATTCCTATCAAAATAACACCAGCATTCTTCACAGAGCTACAGCAATTCTAAAATTTGTACAGAACCAGAAAAGACCCTGAATAGCCAAAGTAATGTTGAGAAAGAAAACCAAAGCTGGAAGCCTCACAACTCAGACTTCAAGCTGTTAAGCCTCAAGGTGGTATAGTAATGGCCCAAACATGGACACATAGATCAATGGAACAGACTAGAGAAGTCAGAAATGGACCCACAATCATATGATCAACTCATCTTTACCAAAGCAGGAAAGAATATCCAATGGAAAAAAGACAGTCTCTTCAACAAATGGTGTTGGGAAAACTGGAAAGCAACATGCAGAAGAATGAAACTGGACCACTTTCTCACACCATACACAAAAATGAATTCAAAATGTATAAAAGACATAAATGTAAGACAAAACCATCAAAATCCTAGAGGAGAACACAGGCAGCAACCTCTCTGACCTCGCACAGCAAAGTCTTACATGTCTCCCCTCATCAAGATAAAAAGCTTCTGCACAGTGAAAGAAACAATCAATAAAACTAAAAGGTGGAATGGAAGAAGATATTTGCAAATGACATATCAGATAAAGGGTTAGTATTCAAAATCTATAAAAGACTTCACAAACTCAATGCCCAAAAAAACCCCAAATAATCCAGTGAAGAAATGGGCAGAAAACATGAATAGACACTTTTCCAAAGAAAATATACAGATGGCTAACAGACAAATAAAAATATGCTTAATTATCACTTATCATCAGGGTAATACAAATCAAATACAATCAACAACACAACAAATACAAATCAAAACCCAATGAGATACAACCTCATGCCTGTCAGAATGGCTAAAAAAATTTACAACTCAGGAAGCAACAGATATTATTGAGGATGCAAAAAAAGGGGAACTCTTGCACTATTGGTGGAAATGCAAACTGGTGCAATCACTCTGGAAAACAGCATGGAAATTCCTCAAAATTTAAAAATAGAACTTCCCTAGAGCCCAGCAATTAGACTATTAGGTATTTATCCAAAGGATACAAAATGCTGATTCAAAGGGGCACATGCACCTCTGTGGTTATAGCAGCACTATCAACAAGAGCCAAATTATGGAAAGCGCTCAAATATCCATCTGATGACTGATGAATGGGTAAAGAAAGTGTGGTGTATATACACATATATACAATGGAATATTACTCAGAGATCAAAAAGAATGAAATCTTGCCATTTGCAACAATGTGGACGAAACCAGAGTGTTATTATGCTAAGCGAAATTAATCAGAGAAAGACAAGTTCCACATATGATTTCATTCATACGTGGAAATTAAGAAGCAAAACATAGGGGAAGAGAAGGAAAAATAAAACAAGATAAAAACAGAGAGGGAGGCAAACCATAAAAGACACTTAAATATAGAGAACAAACAGAGTTGATAGAGGGAGGTGGGTGAGACGCTAAATGGGTGATGGGCATTAAGGAGGGCACTTGTTGGGCTGAGCACCGGGTGTTATATGAAAGTGATGAATCACTAAATTCTCCTCCTGAAACCAATACTACACTATATGTTAACTAACTTGAATCTAAATATCAATCAATCAATAAATCAATATATAAAAATTTACTGTAAAACAAAAAAGGAAACAAAACAAAATGTTGTATGAATATTTGATTTAATGGGAATAGAAGCATACTCTACAACATTTAAATAAAATGCCAAATAATGAAATGATTCTAATGTTTAAAAGGCTAAATTCTTTTTTTTTTTTTAATATTTATTTACTTTTGGGAAAGCTCAAGCAGGGGAGGGGTAGAGAGAGGGGTACAAAGGATCTAAAGTGAGATCTGAGCTGACTGGCTAACTGCAGCAAGCCCTGTGTGGGGCTCAAACTCACGAACGGCAAGATTATGACCGGAGCCAAAGTTGAATGCTCAACTGACTAAGTCACCAAGATGCCCCAAAAAAGGCTAGATTCTTAAATAAAAATCTTCTCAAAAAGAGAACTTGAGGCCTAGATGAATTTATTAAAAGTTGAAGAAATAATACAATTCAATACAAACTCTTTCAGCAAATAGAGGAAGGAATACATCCAATACACTTAGTAAGATCAGCTTTGATCTCATCACAAAACCAGGCAAAGAGAATACCAGACAGGAAAACTGAACAATTTCCCTCATGATCAAAGATGTAAAAGTCTTTGCAAAGTATTAGCAAATCAAACTCAGGAAGATAGATAGATAGATGGGTAGATACATACATCCATATATACATAAGTTTTTAACAATCCATCAGGACCAAGTGGGGTTCAACATGCTAATGAAAGTTTAACATACAAAATTCACCAAATACATTTTAAAATATTAACAGAAGGGGCACTTGGGTGGCTCAGTCGACTGAGCAGCCAACTCTTGGTTTGGCCTAGGTCATGATCTTGCGATTCGTGAGTTTGAGCCCCGCACTGGGCTCTGCGCTGACTGTGGGGAGTCTACTGGGGATTCCCTTTGTCTCTCTCTCTCTACCCCTCCCACTCCCACTCTCTCTCTTTCAAAATAAATAAATAAACTTAAAAATTTTTTAAATAAAGAACTTCCTTACCTTCTCTCCTCTGTTCTATAACATAAAAACATATATATTCACAAAACAAAAGAAAAATAACCTAAGACTATTTCATTAAATATAGAAAAACCATTTGACAAAACTCAACAAACACATATGGATAAAAATATTAACAATTTACGAAACAAGAAGGGAATTTCCAGAGTGCCTAGGTGGTTCAGTGTCTGACTCTTCATTTCAGCTCTGGTCATGATCTCAAAGTTGTGAGATGGGGCCCTGCTCTGGGCTCTGTGCTGACAGTGTGGAGCTTGCTTGGGATCCTCTCTCTCCTTTCTCTCCGCTCCTCCTCTCTCTCTCTCTCTCTCTCTCAAAATAAATAAATAAACATTAAAAAAAAAGAGGTTACTTCCTTAAGCAAATAAAGTGATCTATGAAAAACCTACAGCTAACATGATTAATTATAGACATTTTATCCCTAAATTAAGAACAAGGCAAGATCTACTCTCACCACTGCTATTCAGTATTATACTGGAAGTCCTAGACAATAAGGTGGGAAATAATAAACAAAAGGTATGCATACTGGAAATCGGTAAGTAAAGCTATCTTTATTTGCAGATGACAAGATCATGGGGAAAAAGATTATTAAGACTAGTAAGTGACTTTACCTAAGTTGAGGATAAGTTCAGTATGCAAACAAAACAAAAACAAAAAAATGTATATGAGCTAACTATTAGAAATGAAAATCTCTCGGGGCAGCTGGGTGGATCAGTCTGTTAAGCATCCAGCTCCTGATTTCAGCTCAGGTCATGGTCTCCTGGTTCGTGAGGTCGAGTCCCACATCAGGCTCTGTGCTGACAGCAGTGCAGAGCCTTCCTGGGTTTCTCTCTCTCCCTCTCTCTGCCCCTGCCCCACTGGGGCTCACTTTCTCTCTCAAAAATAAACTTAAAAAAAAAAAAAAAAAGAAAGGAATGAAAATCTCTTAAAACCACCATTCATAATAGCATCCAAAACCATGAAACATTTGAGGAGATAAATTTAACAAAATATGTGCAAGATGTGTATACCAAAAGAAAACTTCAAGTTATTGCTCCCCCCCAATTAAAGACTTTATAAAATGAGAGATTATAATGTGCATTGGTTGGAAGATTCACTATTGTTAAGGTGTCAATTCTCTCTGAATTGATCTACAGGTTCAAAGTAATCTCAATCAAAATCCTAGCAAAATTTTTTTAAGAAGTTAAGAGGTTGATTCTTTTTTTTTTTTTTTTTTAATTTCTGAGAGAGAGAGTGTGTGTGAGCAGGGGAGGGTCAGAGAGAGAGGGAGACACACAATCCGAAACAGGCTCCAGGCTCCAAGCTGTTAGCACAGAGCCCTACATGGGGCTCGAACCGATGAACTGTGAGATCATGACCTGAGCCGAAGTCGGACGCTTAACCGACTGAGCCACCCAGGCACTCAGAGAAGTTCATTCTAAAAACAGTTTTTTTTAATGCAAAAACCTAGGATAGTCACAACTATTTGGAAACAGAACAAGGTTGGAGGACATAATGTACCTGATTTCAAATATCCAGTTATCAATACAGTGTGTTATTAACATAAAAATAGGCTTATAAATGGAACGGAATAGTCTAAAAATAGACCCAAGCATGTACGATCGACTGATTTTTTATAAAGTTGCCAAGGCATTTCAACAGGGAAAGGAAAGTATTTCCAACAAAGTATGTCAGAAGAAAGATACCTAACACCATACACAACAATTAACTGAAATATAAAAACTAAAACCATAAAACTTCTAGAAGAAAACAAAGGAGAAAATCTTTCCAACCTTGAGATAGACTAGAATTTCTTCGATACATTAAAAAAAAAAAAAAGCAACATACCAATCAAAGGGGCAAATGGTCATTTATGTTCCATCAAAACTTTAAAATTCTATCTGAAAGACACTTATTACAAAAATGAGAAGGCAAATAACAGAATGAAAAAAAATATTTCTCAAACAAAGGCTAATATTCAGAATATACAAAGAACTTTTCTCCTCAATAGTAAGGAAACAACAGCCCAATAAAAAAAGTAGCAAAAAGTTCAACAGACACATCGCAAAAGACATACAAACCAGCTAAGAAGCACATAAGAAAGATGTTTGCCATCATTAGTCCTCAGGAAATAAAAACTAAAATCACAATGAGATGTCAAGATATACTCAACAGAATGGCTAAAATAGAATGAAAATAACAGGGGCACCTGGGTGGCTCAGTTGGTGAAGCATCCAGCTCCAGCTCAGGTCATGATCACACAGTTTGTGAGTTTAAGCCCCACGTCAGGCTCTGCTGTCAGCACAGAACCTGCTTCAAATTCACTGTCTCCCTCTCTCTCTGCCCCTTCCCCACTTGCGCCATCTGGCTCTGGCTTGCTCTCTCTCGCTCTCTCTCTCTCTCTCTCTCTCTCTCGCCCTCACTCTCTCTCAAATAAACCATTAAAGAAAAGAATGGAAATAAGTGTTGAAACCAATGGCAGTAAAGTGTCATACATGGCTAGAAGGAATGTAAAAATCATTCAAGAACCTTAGAAAACAGTTGTACAGACCCTTATGAAACCACTTGTACACTACTCACCACACCATCTAGCTAGATATTTACCCGAGAGAGGAAAGCATGTTCTCACACGAGGGTATGTACACAGTGTTCATAGCAGCTTTACTGATAACAGCTAGAAAAGCAAACAAGCATACTATACAATAGAATACCACTCAGCATTAAGAAGAAACAAAATACATCCACACGACATGGATTAAGGTCAAAAGCATAGATGTGGGAAGAAAGAAGCCAGTATAAACCATACGATTCCGTGGACCTTTGGGGATGATGTTCTACATCCTATACCCTGACTGTGGTGGTAGTTACATGGCAGTATACATAAATCAAAATTCATTAATCTGTACAGTTAAAATAGATGCATTTGATTGTATATCAATTATCCAGAGGGGGGATTCTGCCTTCAGTTAGACTGTTGTAGGTCAGAGCAGGGCAACACTACCACTGGAACAAGCAGATTATTTTTATTTTTATTTTTTTTTTAATGTTTTTTATTTATTTCTAGGAGAGAGAGAGGGAGACAGCGTGAGCAGGGGAGGGTCAGAGAGAGAGGGAGTCACAGACTCTGAAACAGGCTCCAGGCTCTGAGCTGGCAGTCAGCACAGAGCCCAACGCGGGGCTCGAACCCACGAACCGCAAGATCATGACCTAAGCAAAAGTCGGACGCTTAACCGACTAAGCCACCCAGGCGCCCCACAAGCAGATTATTTTTAAATGACACATTACAAAACCTATTATTTCTAAAACCATCAAAACAATGAAGACTATATGAATTAATATTCTACACAAGGAAGAGCCCTTCTAGATCAAGCTAAAAATAAGTTACTAATTCTGAGCATTGGCTAAGAATCAGGCTTGGTCTAAGCTAAAGGATTCTATGGGAGGAAAGAAAAACCAGCAGAACTTTTCTGTAGTCACAGGGACTGCAACACACTGCAAACTAAGGGTCCCCAAGACCCGGCCTGCTCCCCCCACCGAAACAAGAGTTCCCGCACTGTGCACAAAGGCCACAGGACTGGGCCAGCAAGACAGACTGACAGCTCTCCCCAGGTCTCCAGGTATTCAGAGGACAGGGTCACACAAAAGGAAAGGGGCCTTCCACAGGACAAGTCCATGCACTCTTCAAGTCTTACCGGATTTTACACCACTCAGTGTGTCGCCAGAGCTCAAAGTCTATTTTCTGTTGTTAAAGTCTCTATTTTTGGTTGTTTATTTGTTTCAAGTTTTAATTAAATTCTATTCAGTTAACATACAGTGTAATATTACAATTTCAGGAGTACAATTTAGTGGCTCATCACTTACATATAATACCCAGTGCTCATCACAGTGCCTTCCTTAATGCCCATCACCCATTTAGCCCGTCGCCCCACCCACCTCCCCTTCAGCAACTCTCAGTTTGTTCCCTATAGTTAAGAGTCTGTTTTATGGTTTGCCTCTCTCTCATTTTCCCTCCATGTTCATCTTTTTTGTCTCTTAAATTCCACATGTGAGTGAAATCATCTGGTATTTTTATCTGATTTATTTTGCTTAGCATTATACTCTCCAGTTCCATCCGTGTCATTGTAAATGGCAAGATTTCATTCTTTTTGATGGCTGAGTAATATTCCTGTGTGTGTGTGTGTGTGTGTGTGTGTGTACACCAAATATTTATCCACACATCAATCAATGGAAATCTGGGCTCTTTCCATAATCTGGCTATTGTTGATAACACAGCTATAAATATCAGGGTGCTTGTGCCCCTTCAAATAAGCATTTTGGTATCTTTTGGGTAAATACCTACTAGTGTCGTTGTTTGGTTACTAGGAAATACAAATCAAAACTAAAATGAGGTATCACCTGACACGTGTCAGAATGGCCAAATTTAACAACACAAGGAACAAGTGATGTTGGTGTGGATGCAGAGAGAGGGGAACCCTCTTACACCGTTGGTTAGAATACAAACCAGTGCAGCTGCTCTGGAAAACAATATGGAAGTTCCCCAAAAAGTTAAAATTAGAATTACCCTACAAGGAGCTCAAAGTCTTTAATTTGTTGAACCTTCAAGACTGAGGGGATAGGGACTTATAAGTGTCTCAATCAAGAATCCAGGAAGGCCACTCTCAAGATCAGGGACAAACTACATGTTTCCAAAGAATGGCCTTCAATTCCACCTGAAGGAGCTTAAAACAAACAAACAAAAAGAGTAAAGTAGGGGCACCTGGGAGGCTCAGTAAATTAAATATCTGACTTCAGCTCATAGAATGATCTCAGGGTTTTGGGGCACCTGGGTGGCTTAGTCGGTTGAGCATCCGACTTTCGCTTAGGTCATGATCTCGCGTTTCGTGGGTTCGAGCCCCGCGTCAGGCTCTGTGCTGACTGCCAGCTCGGAGCCTGGAGCCTGTTTCAGTCTGTGACTCCCTCTCTCTCTGACCCTCCCCTGCTCACGTCGTCTCTCTCTCTCTCTCTCTCCTAGAAATAAATAAAAATATTAAAAAAAAAAAAAAAAAAGAATGATCTCAGGGTTCATACATTCAAGCCCCGCATCAGGCTCTATGCTGTCAGTGCAGAGCCTGCTCTGGATCCTTGGTCTCCCTCTCTCTCCCTCTCTCTCTGCCCTCCCTTCTCTCTCTCTCTTCCTCTCTCTCTCTCTCAAAAATAAATACACTTAAAAAAAAAAGCAAAGTAAACCCAAAGTAAGTTGAAGGAAAGAAATAATAAAGAGCAGAAAATCAACAAAATTTAAAACAGACTTGGAGAAAATTAACCAAGATGAAAGCTCATTGCTTGAAAAGATCAACAAAATGTATAAATGTACAAACTCACTGCTAGGATGATCAAGATAAAAGAAATAAAAAGAGCATAAATCATCAGTATCAAGAATGAAAGAATCATCAAGGCACCTGGGTGGCTCAGTTGGTTAAGCTTCCGACTTCGGCTCAGGCCATGGTCTCACAGCTCATGAGTTCCAGCCCCACGTCGGGCTCTGTGCTGACAGCTCAGAGCCTGCAGCCTGCTTCAGATTCTGTGTCTCCCTACCTCCCCCTCTCTCTCCTTCTCTCTCTCAAAACTAATTAAACATTTAAAAAACTTTTTAAAAAGTAATGAAAGAATTATCTCTACAAGTCCTGTAGACAATAAAAGGATAATAAAAGAATATCCTGAATAACTTTAGCCAACAAATTCAACACCTTGGAAAAAATGGTAATATTTCTTGAAAGACAACTTTGAAAGTTCATTCAAGGAACAACAGAGAGCCTACATATGCTTATATCTATTACACAAATTCAATTCCTAGTTGAAAACACTAAGTTCAGAGGGTTACACTAGTGAGTTCTACAAAATATTTAAGTAAAAAATAATACTGATTCTACACAAATTCTTCCAGAAAACAAAAGAGGAAAGAACACTCTTACCTCATTTTATGAAGCAATATTATCTTGACACCAAAACCAGATGAAGATGTTACAAGAAAACAAACCTACAGACCAATATCCCTCATGTAACTAGGTGCTGAAATCCTTACAACATTCTCAAACCAAACCCAGAAATATTTCAAAAGGATAAAACATCACAACTAAACGAGGTTTATTCCAAGAACGAAAGGTTGGTTTAACATTCAAGATCATTCCATGTATCTTACCAAATAAACACAGTAGTTCACAAACTGGCCCTGTATATCGATAACTAGAAGAGACCAAAGAAAGAGGCAGAAGACTCCCTGTTATTTTCATTCGATTTTAGCCATTCCATTAAGTATATCTTGATATCTCATTGTGATCTTAGTTTTTATTTTCCTAAGGACTAATGATGGCAAATATCTTTTTCACGTGCTTCTTAGCTGATACATTACGCAAGGAAACCTCTTTACGCGGCACCTGCCAGACCCTGAAAAGTGTACATGGAGGCCTTACCTGGACACATGACAGCCACGTATATGACCCAGATGGTCTCAACAATACCTTGCTCTCTCAAGGCTATGTCCTTGACACAGCTCCCACAGCAGGAACGGAAGGCAGCGCGCAGATCCCAAGGACAGGGAAGGAATGAGGAGACTGATTCCCCAGGTCAAGCCCAAGGGTCAACACATGGTCATGTCCTCTTGATTACCTCCTCCAAAATAACAGAATAAAGAATAAAAACCAAATGATCATCTCAATAGATGAAGAAAAGTATTTAACAAAATTCAGTACTCACTGATGATAAGAATTCTCTTACAGGAGCAGACAAATTTTCTCAATCTGATAAAGGGCACCTAAACAACGCCTACAGCCAGCTTCATACTTGAAGGTGAGAGAGGGACTACTTTCCTCCTAAGACTAGCAAATAGGCAAGGATGTCCACTCTCGTCATTGCTGTTCAACATTGTTCTGATACCCACAACACGGATGAATCTGAAAACTATCACACTAAGTGAAAGAAGCCAGAGAGAAAAAGAGTACACAGTGCATGATTACATACTGCAAAATACAAACTATTCTAAAATGACAGAAAGTATGTCTGTGTTTTCCTGGCACCAAGAGACAGAGCAAGGAATGGACTGTACAAGGAATCTTTGGGGGTGATGCTGCGGTACACAGCCGTCAAAGCTCTTCACTTGTACACTTTAAATGGATGTAGTTTATTTTATATAAATCATTCTTCAATTTCCTTCAAACCTGATGGGAAAGAATGATTAACTTGTGTAAAAACAGGAAGGAGTAAACATAGGGGTGAAAATATGAAGAATTTCAACAGTTTTGGCATCTACAGGAAAGTAATAATAAAACGGACATTCTATAATTGAAGAACATAATATCTGCAATTAAGAACTTACTGGATGTCTTATAGGTAAAGCAGCAAGAACTGAAGGCACAATTAGAGAAACTCAGATAGACCCAATAGCAAACACCCAAATTTTCAGAAATATGGATCTGAAACTGAAGTTCAGGCAGAAAAAATATAAAAAAGAATGAAAACCACTGTACAGACCATAAAAGATATGTAGGACAGGGTCAAAGAGTATCACAAATGTGTAGTAAGGAAGATGGGGAAAAAAACAGACAAGAGCGTTTGAATGAGTAATGTCTTGAGAATTTTCCAAACCTGACTGAAGACGGCACAATTCCAAAAGGTTCCATGAGCCCCAAAGAGGATAAGTACAAAACCCACGGACACGCATATATGCACGGACATGCATAGGCACAAAGACAGAAAATCTTAAAATTGGGCACCAAAAAAAAGCACATTAATTACTTTTATAGGAATAGCAATAAAACAAAATGCTAATTTCTCAACAAGCACTGTAGATTCCAGAAGACATAAAAACATCAAAAATGCTGACATATTTAGAATGTTGGGGGGGGGGGGGAACAACTGTCAACCTAGAACCTATACCCAGTGAAGATATTTTTCAAAAATAAAGGCACAAAAATAATGTGTTCTCAGACACAGTTCAAGAGAATTTGCTGTGACTAGATCTGCACTGTAAGAATACTTTTATGAAGTTCTTCAGACTAAAAGAAAATATTCCCAAATACAAGCTTAAAACTACAAGAAAGAATGAAGGACACCAGAAAGGATAAATATATAAACAAGTATTTCGAATTTTGACTGCTAAAGACAGAAATAATACCATGTTAGATCTATAGTACACACAAAAGTATAAATATATAACCATATCAGAGCAGTCTATAATAAGACATGTAACTGAAATCTCTTGAGTAACTACTAAAAAGATAACACAAGAATGAATAAATAAGAATTTAAGAGATTAAAACAATAGAATAAAAAATACCCGTTTAAGCCAAATAAAGGCAAGAAATGGGAAATGAAGGAACAAAGAATCTATGGGACAAAAAGAAGCAAGATGGAATAATTAAACCCAACATTTCAAAACTACGACAAATCAAAATTTTTTAAAAGACAACTCAAAAATGAGCAACAGACTTGAGCAGTGACTTCACAAGAAAGGATCTCCAAACAGACATAATATGAAAGAAGTATTCAACATTATCAACTGTGATATTGTGGTTTATATAATAAGATGTATCTATACTGATATAGACATGTTAGGTCTTCGTGGGATTCCTGGTGCAGAGATCCTAAAACTTTCTAAATTTCCTGAAGTGATGGAGGGATTACCACTTGTTATGTTGACGGGGTGACTTTTGAGAAACCCCTGCACCACCTAAGGACAGGGCTGGTCACCAGGGAAACCGATTATGTGATTAGAGGGCTGGATGTTTCAATCCCACTCCCAGATCTCCTAGAAGGAATGAAGGGATGTAGGTTGAGTTCCATCGCCAGTAGGCAAGCTTGCCTAGGTAACAGAGGCTGCATCAAAAACCAAAAGGACAGGGGCGCCTGGGTGGCTCAGTTGGTTAAGCATCCGACTTCGGCTCAGGTCACGGTCTCAGCCTTCATGAGATGGAGCCCTGCATCGGGCTCCCTGCTGTCAGCACCGGCTTCAGATCCTTTGTCTCCCCTCTCTCTCCGCCCCTCACCCACTGGCACATGCATTCTCTCTCTCTGTCTCTCTCTCTCTCAAAAATTAAAAAAAACAAAGGAGAGAAGTCAGAGAGCTTCCAGGTTAGTGAACATCTGGAAATGTAGGGAGAGTGGTATGCCCAGAAAGCATGGAAGTTTTGAGCCCCTTCCCACATGCATCTCTTCTATCTGACTGTTCCATCTGAATCCTTTACAGTATCCTTGATAATAAACTAGTACATGTAAGTAAATGTTTCTCTGAATTCTGTGAGTCATTCTCGCAAACTAATTGAACCCGGGGACGGGAAGGGGGGTTGTGGGACCCTCCAATTTATAGCCAGTAAGTCAGAAGCGCAAGTAACAACCTGGAAATTTCAACTGGCATCTAAAGTGATGGGGGGCACTGGGCAGTCTTGTAGGACTTGTGAAAAGTACGGACGATGATTCATTTTCAGAAATACCAAATAAAAGCTGTGCTGTCTAGTTAACAATAGGTTTACAACATCTTAGAAATATGAATGAACCTCCCCCCTCCTCCCTTAATGGAGTCCCGAACCCTTAGACACTTCACTTCCTGGTTCTTTTACCCCTCTCCGTGTCCAGGCTTATTTTCATGGGCTTATTCTCATGGGCTTTGCAATGAGCAAGCGTGAAAGAACAAAGGACGGACTGCAAGTCACCTCAGGAAATGTACCTTTGTCCCAATCAGACTACTTTTTGCATAGGTGACCTCCAGGGAAGGCTGTAACCTCTGTAGGGCTCAGCCATGGAGGAATCAGGGGAGGGACTTGCACACTAGGAGCCCAATTGTCTGCTGTAACTGCCCAGTGTGCCTCTCCCTTTGGCACACTAAACACTTTTCAAAAAAATCACAATGGGCTTGTTTCCCCACTTAGGGTATCTTATTATTGAGGCAGAGACAGAGCATGTGGCCACAGCTCGTTTTTTCATCAGATGCGTACTGTTAACTTCTGCGAACTACGGAGCGTGTCTCCTCCATTCTGCGGCAGCAGAGGAGGCAGAAGGTGGATGTCACCCTGGCTCAGATGTCTTGGTCCCTGTGCACCAGGCACCGGGTACCCGCCCCCCCCCCAACACACACACTCTGCTCCCCAGGCAGCCGGGGCCTCACAAGGTAATCCCTGGGAGATGTGGAAGACAACTTTTCTCCTATTGAACTCAGCAGGAAGCAGAAGTCTAGGCAACAAAGAACAGCAGCTGTCACTCACGCACTTGCTGGTGCGCCGGCTGTAGAGGCCGCTTTTGGGCAACAGGCTTGAACAATGGAAACCTGAGTACCGTAGAAAAGCCCTTAGTGGGGGCGCCTGGGGGCTCAGTGGCTGAGCATCAGACTTCAGCTCAGGTCATGATCTCACAGTTGTGAGTTTGAGCCCCACATCAGGCTCACTTCTGTCAGTGAGGAGCCAGCTTCAGGTCTCCTATCTCCCTCTCTTTACCCTTCCTCCCAAAAATAAACATTAAAAAAAAGAAAAGCCCATAGTGACCCCAACCTCCTGACTCAACAAAGGTCCATCTGGTGACCCACCTCAAAATACCCATAGGCCCTAACTAATCAATAGGCTACTTACATCCAGGCATAGTTACCAAAACAGGGGAAATTCCATACGTCCCTGTTTATAGCATAACCCCCACCACCACCACCACCACCACCGCCTCGCAGCAGAAAGCCTGCTTTCCTATCCCACCCCCTGCTCCCTTGCAGTGCATCCAATAAACTCCCATCTCCTTTGTTCTGCCTCAGGTGAATTCTTTCACCACCCCTGCCACAGGCTTCCACCCCATGGGGCTGTCCTACAGCTAGGGGCTCCCATCCAATCAGGAGAGAAAGCACACCGGCCCCATCCTATAGTCTCCAAGATCAAGCTGAAATCGCCATCCTCTGCAAGGCCTTCTTCCATCCCTCCCTTCCTGCCTCTCCGAAGCTCCACTTTCTTCTTCTGCTCTTTTCTGATGACGTGTGAGTGACACTTCATGGTACTGAGGACATATGTGTCCGTACATTACCTGCCCACCACAATGGATTACATGCTTCTTGAGGGTGGGGGCAGTTTCACGCCTGGGTTTATATCCCAGCAGTCACCAGGATAGGGCTTTTCAATAAAAGATTTGCTGGGTTGAATTCCTAGCATCACATCTCAGAACCTCAGCCCAGGGAGGCTTTCTGAAGGACAAGGGGCTGAGGGCTCACTTATGACAACAAGGGCCGGCAAATGGCACTGGGAAAGGCAGCACCATCTTCGTGAGGGCTCGGGCTGCGGCAGTGACGGTACGAATTCCAGCGGAGCTCCGGGCCAGGGATGCAGGAGCCAAGAGGCTGATTAGCTCATTGCTGAGATGCTGGCAAGCACACTGGCTCTTGGCCCAGCCCCAAAAGAATGTGATGTGAACATTACACGCCATTAAGCTGACTCAGAGAACAAATGACTAAGTTTCCGATAATCAAGGAGAAGATTTTGGCTTGGCCATTCTTCATTCTGATGCAACCTGAGTTTAATGCTAGTGAGGAAGGATTCCAGCCCAACCCAAAGGAAGTATCTCTGAGGAGGTGGGGTGTGCGGTCTCAGCCTGTCTTGCCTCAAGGCAGGGGCGGGGCGAGGAACATTTTACTGCTTTTCTAATGTTCTAGCAGCCATTCAGAATCCTCTGTGAGCAATCTTCTTCAATATCAGGCTATAAAATAGGTGATTCTGTTTATAGGAGCTGTGCTATTTAAAGACTAGCTAGCTCATTAACGTCACCTGCCACAGCCCTGGGCTTTACGTAGCAACTCAAATATGGCCCACAAATGGAGGAAAATCTTCATACACCAGGGAAATAAAAGACATTAGAGAGAACTAAACGGGGTAGAGATCACCCAACGACGCTTCTGAGGGCTTCAGAAAATAAATCACCAGGCAGGAGTGACCGGGGCTCTCTCAAACGACCCAAAGGCTAACAATTCCAAGTCATTGTCCACATTTTCATTACTCTTTCATTCTGGAGGCGTGCGTGTGGTGGGCTGGGGAGGCTGATGATGGCACTGGGAAAGCAAGCGGGAATTCGACCTGCCTCCCTCCACTCCACCCCAGCAGCGATCTCAACCACACACCGCTCTTCTGTTGGTCACTGACTGCAACCTCAGCAACACCCAGTTTCCAGAAAGAGACACAGGCATTCAGAGTCCAAAGACACACAGCTGGTCATATTGGGGACAATAAGCCAGGTCTCTGACTTCATTTCTACCCTAAGGAACTGGGGAACAGGATCCACTTGTGACAATGACAGTGTTTGCCCTGCAGGCACTTTTGCTCTGGGCAGGACATCTAACCCAGAAGACCTGGAAGGAGCCTGGAATCACTAACATCCAACCGGTCGATGACGCCCTAAGGCCTGCAAATCCTGTCTTGAGGAAGATTCAATCATGCTTAACATATTCTAGGTAATAAATCAGAAACTTAGTCTTATGGTTTTAAACTTTTTCTTTTTTTTTAATTTTTTTAAAAAGTTTATTTATTTTTGAGAGAGCAGGAGTAGGGGAGGGGCAGAAGAGGGGGAGGGGCAGAGAGAGAGGGAGACACAGAATCTGATACAGGCTCCAGGCTCTGAGCCGTCAGCACAGAGCCCGACAAGGGACTCACGCTCATGAATTGTGAGATCATGACCTAGGCTGAAGTCGGCAGCTTAACCGACTGTGCCACCCAGGCGCCCCTAAATTTTTCTTTCTAATGATAGTCTAAAAACTAAGAGGGAAATGCTGTTAGTCAGAATTCCCCGCTGCCTACTCCCCATTAGAAGCAGCTTGACTGTTCTTTCCATAAGAGCCCCGGAAGCAGCCTCGAATCCCCCACCCAGGGAGAGGTGCTGAGACAGAGTAGGGACAATGGGACACATGGGTCGATTGTCCCCACACTTCCACAGGGGCGACTCCTTGCAGACACGGCTCGCCCAGCCACGATGACCTGCCTGGTGCCTAGAAGCAGGCTTCCCTGCCTTTGTCTCTCCACTGGCACCTGGTAGATGTGAGCGTGCCGGCCAGCAAGCCCTGCTTCCTGACACCAGGCCATGAAGGCGCATCTCCGTCCAGGGGATCTAACCTGCCAGACTTCTCCAGGCCCAGACCATGGGCCACTCCCTCCTCCGTAATCCCCCCTCCCACTGGCACAGGGCCCTTCTGCACCGCCATCCTGTCCCCTCTGTCTTCTCTCTTCTTAGGCAGTTCCATTGAAAGCTTGTCCTACCAGCCTTCTCTCCCTCATAAGTTCCTGAAAACACAAACAAGCAAACAAACAAACCATCCAAAACTGTAGGATCAGAAAAACTATACCTCTGACGTCCTTCTCAGCACCTAGCGCAGTGGTCCAGACCCCCAATAACATTCATAAACGTTGCCGAATAACAGAACAGTCCAGGTGAGATCGCCCGTTACAGAGCAGAACACCTACAGGGTTCTTGTTTTGAAAATCTAATTGTGACGTCAATTTCTAAAATTTACAATACTAAAACTGAAATTATCCCTCAGACAATTTCCTTCCAAAGTCAGTCTTTCTGTTGAAACTACTTTCCTATTAACTTTTACCCAAAAACAAATAAACAACTGAGTCTTCTCCCAGATCCAGGGTGTGGGGACAGCTAAACATCTCATTAGTTTTCTGAGTTTTCACCAAACTTCCTGCATTTCTACTCAAGCGCAACAATATCCTGTGACACTAACCAGGGGTTCTCAATTTTTGGGGATCAGGACCCCTTTCCTTCCCCCAAATTATATTTAAGTGCATTCTACCTATTGATATTTATAGTACTTTAAGTTAACACAGGCATATTTCAAAATTATTTATTTAGAAATTCACTTACAATGAATAATAAACCCATTACATAATGACAAAAATAACATTTTTCTAATAAAAATAACTATGTTTTCCAAAACAAAAATAAATTAGCGAGAAGAATTTCTGGAACTCTTTAATGTCAAGATTAATAGAAGACAGCTGGATCCTCCTATCTGTTTCTGCATTCAATCTGTTATTATACTTTGTTTTGGTTAAAATATGTGAAGAACACCCATCCTCACACAGACACGTGGCTGGAAACAAGAGGCGCATTTTGTAAGTCTATCAGATCACGGGACACTCTCCTCTGGTTTCACATCAAAACCCGACAAGTGTTTTGAAATCTGAAAGCCCATCAATAAACCGTGAGGACTGTGTTACAGTAAGACGCATTAGCTATCGCCCTGTGCTTTGCACGGGTGTTCCGCCGTCCGGGACTGTGTTAACACCGGGCATGAGTCACTTGGGGAACACTGGGCCATTGGGTTACGCAGCTCTCCCAGACAGTAACACATTTCAATACATAAGGTCCAAAAAAAATTACATTTGTTAAGATCAACCACTGGGTTCACCTAGAAACATCTTTAAGGATCAAGAGGCTGTCATGCTCACCAAGGCAGACACAAGTTTTCCAAAACTCTAATTTTTTACTGAAAATTCAAATTTTATGAGCTGCAACAAATACAAGCACTTATTTCCTTTGAAGTGACAGGCTCACTTAGTTCAATTTTCAGACACTGTCTGCCAAAACCGCAAGTCTGAGTAAGCAGAGCCAGTCGCTGGCGGACAAACGGCGCTCCGTGGACGAGCTGGTCCCGCTCCGGTCCGAACACAGCACCGGCTTCTCCCGAAACGGCCATCGTGACTCCCTCTGCGACGTGCCCTGCGCCAACTTGCAATTCTGTCTCGGAATGTTCAAAAGGCGTGCTCAAGAATCGAGAAATAATAAAATAATGCTAAGTGTTTCACCAAAAACAACGTGAAATGACGCTGGCTTTTTAGATGCGAGTGGCGGGGGCGAAGCCAGCGCAACTCGGGGCAGAGTGTGCAGCCCGGCTGTGACGGCGCTCAGGCGCCGGGAGCGGCCTCCTCTGTTGCTCTGTGGCATCAGCTCAAATGTCAGCACAGCGAGGGAGGAAATAATGGCCAGTCCCCTTCCGAAAACACTGTGGACCCCACCAGCTCCCTGAAAGGGTGGCAGAGACTCCAAGGCCCGCATCACAGATCCCACGGGCCTGGCGCGGCGCCTGAGCAGAGGGCTGGAGTCCCAGGTCGGCCCGTGGGGGCAAAGCACCACGCCTCCCACAGCCTGCCCTGAGCCTGGCCGTGATGGGGACTCGGAACCGAGAGCCCCAGGACCCCCCATCGGACAGTCGGGCCTTCTCAGGGTGACATTCAATCGTCTGTTCAGTATGAACTTGTCCCTTCCAGCTCGACATTCCAACCGGTGTTCTGCCTGGCGGTGCCGCAGCGACAGCGCGGGGCCTGCCTGTGGGAGCGCGCCCACCCGAACTAGATCTGACTCGGGCAGATGGGCCCCACCGAGCACCCGGGCCCCAGCGGCAGAGAGGAGACGGGGGGATTCTGAGGCACTGCAGTGACTGCTCACTGAACTGACCCCACATCCCTCTCTTCCAGGCGCTTACTTCTGGGCCTAAAGGAAGGGAGGCCTGAGGGCCAGGCTATCTCAGCAAATCCAGTAAAGCACGGGGTCTCCCCTCCACCGGGCTCTGATGTAGACATGACAGGATCTCTTGGGGCCTTGCCACCAAGCACCAGGCAGTAGGGACACTCCGCTGGTGCCAGGGCATCTCTGTTGGCCCAGGAGAAGCCATCCCTAGAAGACCAAATGATGCCCAGAGGAGGGGAAACAAGTATGGGTGCCATGTGGGGTGCCATGTGGGGCGCATCCAACAGCAAGAGACGCCTGGGGATGCACCTGTGATAGGGGAAGGGGGGATGGCATCTGGGGGGTAGGGAAGAGAGGAGACCAAAACAAGGGTCACAGACGTTCACATGTCCTTCCAGCGCCCTGAGATAAAAGCGGCGTTACAGCTCCCACTATCAGCCTCCGTGCTAATCACACGGATAATACGTGACTTTGAAAACACTATTAAGCAAAAACGTTTAGATTCCTAAGTGGACCTAGAGAAGTAAGGCTGCCTCAAGATTAACAATTTTTTAGCAAGCAGAACAATCTACTTCAATGTTCTCTGCTTAATTAATGAGGCAATAAAGTCTAAAAAATGCAGCAACAGTTTAATCAAAAGGAGTTATGGGAGATATTGGTAAGAAACATGGTTCTATTATAAAATCTCCGATGTTTAAAATTCCATGAAAGGGGCGCCTGGGTGGCTTGGTTGAGCGTCCGACTTTCGCTCAGGTCATGATCTCGCGGTTCGTGGGTTCAAGCCCCATGTCAGGCTCTGTGCTGACTGCCAGCTCAGAGCCTGGAGCCTATTTCAGAATCTGTGACTCCCTCTCTCTCTGACCCTCCCCTGCTCACACTGTCTCTCTCTCTCTCTCTCCTAGAAATAAATAAAATATTTTTTAAAAATTCCATGAAAACTCAAACAATTAGTCTGGGACACTAAGTACAATTGACCCTTTCCTTAGATAACATGGGCTTGAACTGTGCGGATCCACTTATACATGATTTTTCTCAATAAATACAGTATAGTCCTGTAAATGTATTTTCTCTTCCTTGTGATTTTCTTAGTAACATTTTCTTTTCTCTACCTTACTTTACTGTAAGAATGTAGTACAGAATACATACAACACACAAAATACATGTTAATCGACTGCTCTGTTATTGGGAAGCCTTCCAGTCACCAGCGGGCTATTTGCAGTTACACTTTAAGGGAGTCAAAAGTTATACACGAATTTTTGACCGCTAGGGAGGGCAGTCAGCACCCCTAACCCCAGGCTGCTCAGGGCCAACTGTATTATACACGATTATTAACCGTGTCATACTACAGATAACTATAAACTCCACTCTCTATGCAGTGCTGCCCCTTTGGACTGTTTCTTAATCATTTAAGGATAATTATGAGTAAAGCTTAGAACTCTCTGGAAAAACACCTTACTCAGTGAAAATCACACAGCAACATGCTCACTGGCCCTCTTCTCTCTGCAATGCTGTAAACTTTCAAGGTTGGCCTGAGTACCCTACATCAGGAGCACTTGGCCTCAGAGGATGAACTTAGCGTGCCTCATAAATTATTAATCCCACCAAAGTACTTCAGGATGAAATGATAATGACTTATCCACCCAGAGAGTTTTACTATCCAATGTGTTTGCATGTCAATCATCTCATTTCACTTCCACAATGGCCCCAAGAGAAATACCGGCCAGGTCCTGACAGACTTTCTTTCAAAGCAAAAACAGACTCAGAGAGAGGGAAGGGCCTCAAGGCTCTGGCTGCCACAGGCAAAGAGGGGTGCGTCTCCCACATCGAGGTAACTTGGATTCAAAACTGTTTCCTCATCAATCTCACTTACCTTTTCTATCCCAACTTATTCCCGGAAAATTGAAGGGTCTTATTTTTCCTCCTTGTAAGAAATCAGGAAAGTCTTGATTTTCCAGTGTGACTACTTAAGATGGACCACCATGCTATGTCGCTGGGATGTGCCTGCCTAGAAAGCTGCCACGAGCGGACGGCTTCATTTCCAAGCAGTGGAGAAACAGAAATAGAGAAGGGGTCAAATAATTGCCGAAGGAAGAGTTTCGATCAAAAATCTTCCTCTTTCAAATCCACTATCATTTTTTCATATTTCAACACAAATGAATTAAGACCAAAATGAGTTCTCTGAAGAGGAGTGACGCCATATTAAAAACCACTGTCAGGCAGCTGGGAATGAGGAAGCCCCATGTCATGCATTGCAAAGCACTTCCTGCGAGCACCTGAAGGCAGATCACAGCCCAGGGAGAGGAAAAACGAGGGTGTCAAGTAGTTGGAGTGGTTGTTACCCACTTTAGTTAATGTCACATCAGAGAAAGACACGGCCTTAGGCAAAAATTGGCCAACTTGGGAGAGACAGGAAAGCATATAGAGATAGTCTAAAAACATGGGGTCACCTAGTGGGAAAATCCACCCTTTCTGTATCCCAGGTATAAGACATAAGGTAGAAAATGTTCTGAAAAGCAAAGGCCCACAAACACTCCTCAGTTAAGAGAGGGCTCAGCTGTACACACAAACCAGATTACAGGGCTTCCCCCCACCCAAAGCCATGTCTTTTTTTTTTTTTTTTTTTTTTTTTTTTTTAATGTTTTATTTATTTCTATGAGAGAGAGAGAGACAGCCTGAGCAGGGGAGGGTCAGAGAGAGAGGGAGTCACAGACTGAAACAGGCTCCAGGCTCTGAGCTGGCAGTCAGCACAGAGCCCGACGCGGGGCTCGAACCCACGAACCGCGAGATCATGACCTAAGCGAAAGTCGGACGCTTAACCGACTAAGCCACCCAGGCGCCCCAAAGCCATGTCTTCAAGATAACCCAAAGTAGAAAGAGAGACACCGGTACAGGTACGAGAAAGCAAACAATATGAAGTAGGATGGAGAATCGTGACTGGGTCAGGACTCTGGATGTAGTTATTAGCAAATGGAACTGCCAGAAGCACAAATCAGAATTATGGGGAGTGGGGGGGGCAGGGGAGTTGTATTGCCAAAGAAAAATGAACCCAGAACAAAGTCGCTGACTGTCAAAACAATCCCAGGTCTCCAAACTTCCACAAGCAGAAAGCAAGCTATGGAATATGCATGACCCCCAACCTCCAAGTTATACATTCTCCCCAAGGCCCCAGGCAGATGTGTCCACGGAGGACAAAGGACAAGGCCAAGCCTCCCAGGGGCAGGGAAGGAGTCCTGAAGGACAACAGCCAGAAGTTCTTCCTGTCACACTCTCCGAGAGTGAATACATCAGACACAGGGCACACTGGGACCAAGATGGATCACAACAAAGATCTTGCCAGTATCACAGCGAGCACAGACAAAGCACGAAGCGTGTCCAAGCCACAAAACACCAGACACGGCCCTCTCCTGCTCAATGGGAGAGGGGGCTGCTGCTTTACCAATCACAGCATTGGCCCTGTCCTAGCCCAGCCCCCCACAGACACGATTCATTGGGATGCTCATAAAATGGTCCCAACTTACTGACAGCACACCTCTTCTTGGACCTTCCCCCAAATCACCCAACCAAAGCCCAACTTCAACAGTAGATTCTTTCTAGCAATCTCTCACCTTGATGCCCCACGGTTCCCCGTGGTATGTGGCTCCAACCTGCTCCATCATAGGTGCCAGGTGAGTTCCTGGTGGACTTTGATTAGCAGTCACTGGCAGACACTTTCATAATACCTGCCCACAGGGTGTCATTCTTGCTCTGGATGAAGGACTGACACTTATCTTCCATTCCCTCCCTTTCAAAATGGAAGGTTGCTTTAATCACACTTGTCCAGGCTCAGCTCCACTACTATACAGTGTGAGCAGCAGATAACCTGTGTGTTAGTTCAATCACCGAACCATGAGTCACATCTGGATTTGATTATCTCCATGGGGGAATATATTACAGTTATAAAAGAAGGATGTGCATGGGTATTTCAGGGCCAAGGAGAAGACCGAGACAAAAATGACTGACCACCAAACAGACATGCAGCTGCCAATCAGGGACTATACTTGCCAATGTCACACTTGCATTTAGGTGGGGCCATGTGACTAGATCTCACCAGTGGAATGTATGCTGCTATGACACATGCTATGTCCAGGCCAATGTGGATAAGAAGTATGTGTGCTTCCTCCACGCCAAACTCCCCATCTGCCAGCTGGACAAAAGGAACTTCAGGCCCTAGAGGATGCTACCACCTAGCAGTCGGCAGGACCAGAGAGAGCTACAAGGAGCCAGACCCAACTCATCACTGATGAGGGGCACCCACAGTGGGCTGGTACTTGAAAGAGAAGTCAACTTTCTGTGTAAAGTCCCAACCTTTGGGAGATACTGAAATTAGCCTAAATAATCCAGAAACTGGGGACTGGAGGCACAGAGTAAAAGCATGATTGGACTCTGAGAAACCAGCCCTCAACTTGTGTTGGAACCACAAATGTCTAAGCCCTAATGGTGAGAATTCCTGAAAAGCAAACCAGCCCTCCCAAGAACCACAGCCTTGATCAGCTCGGCTGGTTGGCCGTAGGCCTACTCTGGAATTAAGATGGCTCCTTTAAGACTGAAGAACCTTAGACATAACAAGCTAAAACCTCTCCAAAAATTATACAATCATCCTAGGTCTCAAATTATTCCCTCAAAATAATTCTGCAAATACAATGTCTAGCGCACGCAGAAAAATAAGACACCACAAGCAAGAAATAGAAATCACAGGAAGAAAAAAACAAAAACAAAAAAACAGAAAACAAAAAACCAGATCCACAAAGACATGAGAAGTTAGAATTACCTAATATAGACTATCAAAAAACTACACTTGCAATAACACAAGAACAAACAACCTTTAAACAACCCCTTTAAAATGGGCAAAAGACCTGAATAGACATTTCACTAAAGATATACCAATGGACAGTAAGTACATACAAAGGTGCTCAACATTACTAATCATAAGTGAAACGCTAATCCAAACCATAATGAAACATCACTTCATACCCATTAGGATGACTAGTATCCAAGAAATGGAAACTAACAAGGGTTGATGAGGATGTAGAGAAACTGGGCTCCTTGTATATTGTTGGTGGGAATGTAAATGGTTCAGCTACCATGGACAACAGTATAGTGGTTCCTCAAAAAATTAAACATAGAATTACCATATGATCCAGCAATTCCACTTCTGGATATATCCCAGAAGAATTAAAACAGGATCTCAAAGAGATATTTCTATACCCATTTTTATAGTAACATTACTCAAAATGGCTAAAACATGAAAGCAATTCAAGTGTCCACTGACAGATGAATGAATAAGCAAATTGTGGTCTATACATAAACAGAATATTACTCAGCCTTAAAAAAGAAATTCTAACAGGAGCACCTGGGTGGCTCAGTCAGTTGAGTGTCTGACTTCATCTCAGGTCATGATCTCACAGTTTGTGAGTTGGAGCCCTGCATTGGGCTCTATGCTGACAGCGCAAAGCCTGCTTTGGGCTCTCTCTCTCTCTCTCTCTCTCTCTCTCTCTTTCCACCACTCCCCTGCTCACGCTCTGTCTCACTGTCTCTCCCAAATAAATAAACATTTAAAAATTTTAAAAGATAAATTCTAACACACACTACAACATGAATGAACCTTGATGACTTTATGCTAAGTGAAATAAGCCAGTCACAAAATGACATATATTGTATGATTCTACTGATGTGAGATACTCAGTTAAAACCATACAGATGGTACATAAAACAGTGGGTGCCAAGGGCTGGGGGAGGAGAAAGTGGGATGTCAGTGTTTAGTAGGTATAAAATTTCAGTTTTAGGGGAGCCTGGGGGCTCAGCGGGTTAAGCATCCAACTTTGGCTCAGGTCATGATCTCATGGTTTGTGAGTTCGAGCCTCATATCGGGCTCTGTGCGGACAGCTCAGAGCCTGGAGCTACTTCGGATTCTGTGTCTCCTCTCTCTCTGCCCCCGCCCCCCCTCTCAAAAATAAAGAAGCATTAAAAAGAAATTTTTAATTTCAGTTTTACAAGCTGAAAAAAGCTACAGAGATAGATGGTAGTGATGCTTGCACAACACTGTAAATGTGTATACTACTACTAAACTGTACACTTGAAAACGGTTATGATGTCAAATTTTATGTTATATGTATTTTACTACAATTTAAAAATTGAAAAAAAAAAAACAAACAAATAAGCAAAAAACTTAATATTTACTACGGCCAAAACTATAAATGAGAGATTAGAAGCTATAAAAAATAACATAGTTTTTATGAAAAAAATAATCTAGAACTAAAAAGTAAAAAACAAACAAACAAACAAAAATCCTGAATGGGTTTTTAAGCAGGTCAGGTGCTGCTGAAGGAAGAACTGGTGAAATGGAAACAAGATCAGAAGAAAATACTCAAACTAAAGCATGGAGAGATCAAAATCTGGGAAACACAAAAGAAAGAGCATGAGAGTATATGGCGAGAAATTGAATGCACATTTAATTTGAGTCACAGCAGGCAAGAAGAAAAAAGATGAGACAGAGGCAATTATCTGAGGACAATGACTGAATTTTCAGACTTACGAAAGACCTCATGCTACAAATACAAGAAGCCAACGGGATGTAGGTAGGGGTACATGGAACTCACTGAAACTAAAGGAACGTAAGAACAATGAGAACAGCCTTTAAAGGCAATAGGGGGGCGCCTGGGTGGCTTAGTCGGTTAAGCATCCAACTTTCGCTTAGGTCATGATCTCGCGGTTCGTGGGTTCGAGCCCCGCGTCAGGCTCTGTGCTGACTGCCAGCTAGGAGCCTGGAGCCTGTTTCAGTCTGTGACTCCCTCTCACTCTGACCCTCCCCTGCTCACGCTGTCTCTCTCTCTCTCTCCTAGAAATAAAAAAAAAAAAAAAAACATTTAAAGGCAATAGGAAATGTACACATTACCTCCAGAGGCACAACAGTTACAAGCACTGATGACATCTGAATAGAAAAAACAAAAGCCCGACACTGAGGAAAGAAAACTCCAACGTTCTGAAAGAAAATAATGCCAACATGAAATTCAATACACAGGCAAGAGTCTTAAGAAAAAAGGTAAGGGGCACCTGGGTGGCTCAGTCAGTTAAGTGTCCACTTCGGCTCAGGTCATGATCTCGTAGTTCGTGGGTTCGAGCCCCACGTCTGAGCCATCAGCACAGAGCCTGGAGCTGCTTTGGATTCTGTGTCTGCCTCGCTATCTGCCTCTCTCTCTCTCTCTCTCACTCTCACTCTCTCTCTCTCTCAAAAATAAACATACATTTAAAAAGAAGAATAAAAGTGAGAAGGTGATGTCAGTGAAAATAACAAAGGAAGGACCTCCAAAAATCCCAACTTACATAAAAGCAATGAAAAAATAGCAAAAATTGTCAGATTCAATTTTGTCAGAAATCTGGGATACTAAAGGCTTGCAGCAATCTGGGGAGCATTTTCACAGGAAAACGATGGAGTCTCCGTAAGAACAACCCATCTTCAGTGGTGTAACTCTCCCCTTTCTCATCTTCTCCCAGCGCCGCCCCAGTTCTATAGGAGTCTTAGAAACCAAGAGCTTGCAATCATAGTGAAAACCAGAAACCTGGCAGTCACAGAAAGAGACAGAACAGGGCCGGAACTCCCTCAAAGCCTTATTTCCAGAGAACTGCCATTATTTGACAGTGGCTCATAGTTCCACTTGGAAAGAGGTCTTTAGGTACACCTGGGGGGCTCAGTCAGTTGGGCGTCCGAGTTCGGCTCAGATCATGATCTCATGGTTAGTGGGTTTGAGCCCTGCTCAAACCTGTGCTGACAGCTCGGAGCCTGGAGCCTGCTGCAGATTCTGTGTCTCCCTCTCTCTCTGACCCTCCTCTGCTCACACTGTGTCTCTTTCTCTCAGAAATAAATAAAAACATTTTAAAATGTTTTAAGGAAAAGAGAAGAAAAGATGTCTTTATTTGACCTGAATCAGAATATGCCCAATGTGAAAAGCATTTTCCTCAAAGGTATATGTTAGAACAACAGAATCAATTGTTTGTGTAACTACCTGACATAGTGGACACCAGCTGGAGTAAAGAATACATTAACCCAGAGCTTAACAGGAAACGCTGGGAAATGAAGTGTCCATAAGGGATCTGAAGAACCCCTATACATTCCTGGAAATCTAAATGGTCACATGGATATGCAGAGCTGTGCACATACCCAAGGTTGTGTGAATCCTCAGGAAAGACCTGAGGCAGCTGTGAGCACTCGCACTGGGCTGACTTTGAGGCTCTGCACAAGCAGGAAGTAGAGACTCAGAGCCATAAACTGCCCGATTAAATGTTGAAGCACACTCCAATATACACTCAGAGCTTCTCAGGAAAGTGTAGGAGACTTACTGACTCCTGGCATTTAAGGAAATCTGTGTCCAATCAGTAGCTGATCACGAATGAGTGGAATTACATGTCACTGAATACAGACTTCACAGAGTTGGTTCAAAAAAGTCACTAAACAAAACCACAAAAATTACTACAACAAATAGAAAAACCAAAACTCCCAGGAGAGAAAAGAGAATCAAATTTTGAGAGTTGCTACATGTATTATCTAAAATGTTTAGGTTTTGACAAATCATTATGAGACCGATGACAGAGAGACAGAGAGAGAAAAAGAGAGAGAGGCAACATTGTCCACACACAGGGGGAAAAAAACAATCAATAGAAACTGCCCCTAAGAAGCCCTAATATTGAACTTAAAAGAGAAAGGCTATATATAACCTATTTTAAATATGTCCAAAGAACTAAAGGAAATCATGTCTAAAAGATTAAAGGAAAGTATCACAAGAGTGTCTCACCAAATAGAGAGACCACTGGTAAAGAGACAGAAATTATAAGAAGGAACCAAATAAAAATTCTGGAGCTAAAAAGTATAGCAACTGAAATGACAAATTCATTGGAAAAGATTCAGCAGCATATCTGAGCAGGCAAGAACAAACGGGAGAACTTGAAGTTAGGTCAACTGAAATTTTCCAGTCCAAGGAACAGAAAGTAAAAAGCAGGATGCAAAGTGAACAGAGCAAGAATTAAGCCCATCCTCTCTCCCCTACAACGCCATTGTGTAAACTGGGTAAAGTCTTCCTTACAAAAAGGAGAAAAGAACAGCCTCAGAGACCTGTGGGACACCATTTGTATAATGAAAGTTTTAGAAAGAGAGAAGAGAGAAAAAGGGGTACAACAAATAATAACTAAACACTTAGCAGATTTGGTTAAAAAAAAAAAAAGCACATCCAAGAAGCTCAAAGAACTCTAATGACTCTAATGATAGCCTCCAAGATACTCATAGTAGACACATCATAATCAGCCTAATGGAACGTAAAGACACTCAGAGAATCTTGAAAGCAGCCGGAGAAGCAACATCATTTAAAAGGGATCCTCAATAAAGGTAACAGTTGATTTCTCATCAGAAACCACAGCGACTAGAAGGTTGTAGGATGATATACTCAAAATTATAAAGGACAAAGACTATCAAACAAGTATTCTACACCCAGCAAATTACCCTTCAAAAGCAAAAGAGAAATTAAGACATCCTCAGTCACAAAAACTGACAGACTAAAGTTTCTAGAAAACCTGCCCCACAAGGAATACTAAATGAACTCCAGGTTCAAATGAAAGGATGCCAGACAGTACCTCAAATCTGGGTGAAGAAATAAAAAGCGCCAGTAAAGGTAAATACAGGAGTAAAAAGAAAAGACAGAATAAACGTAATGTTTGTTTTCTCTCCTATCTGAAACACAAGATAACTACACAAGGCAATAACTAGAAATCTGTGTGTATGTGCACAGAAAGCATAAAGATATACTTTGGAATGATAACATACCACAAAGTGGGGGAGGAATGTACATACACAGAAGCAAAGTTTTTATGTATCATTGATATTAAATTGATATCATTTTGTATCATGTAAATGATATCATTGTATCATTTGATATTAAATACAAACCAAATTGTTACAAGTTGTTAACAATAAGAAGCTTCAGGTAACCCCAAAGAAAACAACTAACAAAAAAAAATAGCAAAATAGGGGCGCCTGGGTGGCTTAGTCGGTTAGGTGTCCGACTTTCGCTTAGGTCATGAACTCGCGGTTTGTGGGTTCGAGCCCCGCGTCAGGCTCTGTGCTGACTGCCAGCTCAGAGCCTGGAGCCTGTTTCAGTCTGTGACTCCCTCTCTCTCTGACCCTCCCCTGCTCACGCTGTCTCTCTCTCTCTCTCTCTCTCCTAGAAATAAATAAAACATAAAAAAAAAAAAAGTCAGAAATTATGTTGATGGATTTTTTTTAGGTTTTTGTTTGAATTCCAGGTAGTTAACATACCCTGTAATGTTAGTTTCAGGGGTACAATGCAGTGATTCAACACTTCGGTACATCAGCTGGTTCTCATCATTACAAGTGTACTCCTTAATCCCCATCACCTATTTCATCCACCCTCCCACCCCCGGTGATCATCAGTTTGTTCTCTATAATTAGGAATCTATCTCTTGGTTTGTCTCTCTCTCTCTTTTTTGTCCCTTTCCTTGTTTGTTTTGTTTCTTAAATTCCACATTTGAGTGAAATCATATGGTATTTGTCCTTCTCTGACTGATTTTGCTGAGCATAATACTCTCTAGCATCCACTCATGTTGTTGCAAATGGCAAGACTTCATTCTTTTTAATGGCTGAGTAATATTCCATCATATATAAATATTTTATTTTTTATACCTTCTTTTTCCATTCATCAGTTGATGGACACTTAGGCTCTTTCCACAGTTTGCCTATTATAGTTAATGCTGCTCAAACAACAACAACAAACAAACAAAAAGTAATCCATTTATATATATGCAGTATATAAGAGACTTTTTTTTAATATTTATTTCTAGGAGAGAGAGAGAAAGACAGTGTGAGCAGGGGAGGGTCAGAGAGAGAGGGAGTGACAAACTCTGAAACAGGCTCCAGGCTCCGAGCTGGCAGTCAGCACAGAGCCCGACGCAGGGCTCGAACCCACGAACCGCGAGATCATGACCTAAGCGAAAGTTGGACGCTTAACCGACTAAGCCACCCAGGCGCCCCTATAAGAGACATTCTTAAATTCAAGACACAAATAGGTTAAAAATGAAATGATGAAAAAATATATACCATGTAAACAATAACCAAAAGTGAGCTGGAGTGGCTATACTAACATGAGACAAAATGGTCTTTAAGACAAAAATTATTATTAAAGACAAAGGACAGGGTTTTTAAATTTTTTAAATGTCTATTTATTTTTGAGAGAGAGAGAGAGACAGTGTAAATGGGGGAGGGGCAGAGAGAGAGGGAGACACAGAATCCAAAGCAGGCTCCAGGCTCTGAACTGTCAGCACACAGCCCAATGCAGGGCTTGAACCCACATGAGACCATGACTTGAGCCAAAGTCAGATGCTCAACCGACAGAGCCACCCAGGTACCCCAACATAGGATATTTTATAATGACAAAAGGGTCAATTCATCAAGAGGTATAACAACTACATACATATGATTCTAACAACTGAGCTCCAGAATGTATGAAACAAAAAATTAACAAAAATGAAGGGAGAATTAGACAAATCACAATAAAAGTTGGAGACTTCAATATCCCATTTTCAGTACAGAATGGAACAAGACAGATTGGCAAGGAAAGAGAAGATTTTAACAGCACTATAAAGTAATTAGATCTAACAGATATCTGCAGGGCACTCTATTCAAAAAACAGAAAATATATTATTTTAAACTACACACAGAGCATTATCTAGGACAGATCAGATGCTTGAACAGATCAAAATTTAAAAGACTTTAAATCATACAAAGTATGTTCTCTGACAGCAAGGAAAAAAATTAGAAGCCAATAATAGAAACTTAAGGAATTCACAAATTTGTGGAAATTAAATAACATACCTCTAAATAAGCAAGCAATCAAAGAAGAAATCACAAGGGAATTTGGAAATACTTGGAAATGACTGAAAATGAAAACACAACATACCAAAACTTAATAAGAGGCAGTAAAAGCAGTGATTAGAGGAACATGTAGGGGCACCTGGGTGGTTCAGTCAGTTGAGCATCCGACTTCGGCCCAGGTCATGATCTCATGGTTCGTGGGTTCAAGCCCCGCATCGGGCTCTGTGCTAACAGCACAGAGCCTGGAGCCAGCTTTGGATTCTATGTCTCCCTCTCTCTGCCCCTCCCCCACTCAAGCTATGTTTCTCTCTGTTGCAATAATAAACACTAAAAACAAATTTTTTTAAAGAGGAACATGTAGTCATGAAGACCTATATTAAAAAGGAAGAACTATCTCAAATTAATAACTTGACCTTCCACCTTAAGAAATTTGAAAAGGGCAAACTAAACCCAAAGCAAATAGAAGGAAAAAAACAAAGATTAGAAAAAGAAATGAAACAGAAAATACAAAGCAACAGAGTAAAAACAATAAAACCAAAAGATAGTTCTTTGAAAAGATCAACAGACTGACAAATCTTTATCTAGACTGACCAAGAAAAAGAAAGAGAAGGCTTAAGTTACTAAACTCAGAAATGAAACTAACAACTTTACAGAAGTAAAGGATTATAAAGAAATATTATGAATAATCATTTGCCATCAAACTAGATAACCTAGGTGACATGGACAAATCCTAGAAAGACACGAACTATCAAAATTGATTCAATCAGAGATGGAAAATCTGAAAAGACATTGATTTAGTAATTGGAAACTTCCCATAAGGAAAAGTCCGGGACCAGATGGTGTCACTAGTGAATTAAACCAAACATTTAAGAAGAATTAACTCCAATCCCTCACAGACTCTTCTAAGAAATAGGAAAGAAAACTTCTCAATTCATTCTAGGAGGCCAGTTTTACCCTGATATCAAAACCAAAGATATCTTAAGAAAAAAAAAAATACATAGACCAATTTGCCTTAAGAATAAAACTGTTGGAGCCTGGGTGGCTCAGTCAGTTAAGCAGCTGACTTTGGCTCAGGTCATGATCCCACAACTCATGAGTTTGAGCCCCACATCGAGCTCTGTGCTGACAGCTCAGAGCCTCGAGCCTGCTTGGGATTCTGTCTCTCCCTCTCTCTCTGACCCTCCCCAGCTCGCACTCTGTCTCTCTCTCAAAAACAAATAAATGTTTAAAAAAATAATACAACTGTCTTCTTTGGAAAAATGTCTATTCATGTCTTCTGCCCGTTATTTGATTTTGGGGGTGTTGGGTTTTATAAGTTCTTCATATATTTTAAATACTAACTCTTATTGGATAAGTCATTTGCAAATCTCTTCTCCTGTTACATAGCTTGCTATTTAGTTTTGTTGATGGTTTCCTTTGCTGTGCAGAAGCTTTTTACTCTGATGAAGTCCCAATAGTTCATTTTTGTTTCCCTTGCCTCAGGAGACATCTAGAAAGAAGTTGCTAAAACCGATGTCAAAGAAGTTATTGCCTGTGTTCTCTTCTAGGATTTCTGTGGTTTCAGGTTTCAGGTTTTAGGTTTTTGATTCATTCTGACTAAATGGATGGTGTGTGGTGTAAGAAAGGGGTCCAGTTTCATTCTTTGCATGTTGCTGTCCAGTGTTCCCAACACCATTTGTTGAAGAGACTGTCTCTTTCCCATTGGATATTCTTTCCTGCTCTGTCAAAGATTAATTGACCATATAGCTGTGGGCTCATTTCTGGGTTTTCTATTCTGTTTCACTGATCTATGTACGTGTTTATTTTTGTGCCAACATCATACTGTTTTGATTAATACAGCTTTGCAATATAACTTGAAGTCCAGAATTGTGATGCCTTCAGCTTTGCTTTTCTTTTTCAAGACTGCTTTGGCTACTTGGGGCCTTCTGTGGTTCCACACAAATTTTAGCATTGTTTGTTCTAGCTCTAGTGGAAAATACTATCGGTATTTTGATAGGGATTGCACTGAATGTGTAGATTGCTTTGGGTAAAGAAGACATACAGATGGCCAACAAACACAGAAAAGATGGCCACCAACACTTATCATCAGGGACCTGCAAATCAAAACTACAATGAGATATTGCCTCACACCTGTCAATGGCTAAAATCAACAATACAAAAAACAACAGGTGTTGGCAAGGATGTGGAGAAAGGGGAACCCTCTTGCACTGTTGATGGGAATCCAAACTGGTACAGCCACTGTGGAAAGTAACTTGGAGTTTCCTAAAAAAGTTAAAAATAGAACTACCCTACAATCCAGCAATTACACTACTAGGTATTAACCCAAAGAATATAAAAATACTAACTCAAAGGGGTACATGCACCCCAATATTTATAGCAGCATTATCTACAATACCCAAATTATGGAAACAGCCCAAGTGTCCGTCAACTGAGGAATTGATAAAGAAGACATGGTATGTGTACACACACACACACACACACACACACACACACACACCTGGAATATTACTCAGCCATCAAAAGGAATGAAGTCTTGCCATCTGCAACAACATGAATGGAGCCAGAGAGTATTACACAAAGCGAAATAAATCAGTCTGAGAAAGACAAATATCATATGATTTCACTCATGTGGAATTTAAGGAACAAAACAAATAAGTAAATGGACAAAGAGAGAGAGCCAAACCAAGCAACAGACTCCTAACTATAGAGAACAATGTGATAGTTATCAGAAGGGAGGTGGGTAGGAGAATGGGTAAAAGAGATGATGGGGATTAAGAAGTGCACTTGTCATGATAACCACTGGGTGATGTATGGAATCACCACATTGTACACCTGAAACTAATAGTACACTGTATGTTAACCAACTGGAATTTATATAAAAACTGTTTTATTTTTTTTTAAATGTTTTATTTATTTCTAGGAGAGAGAGACAGCGCGAGCAGGGGAGGGTCAGAGAGAGAGGGAGTCACAGGCTGAAACAGGCTCCAGGCTCCGAGCTGGCAGTCAGCACAGAGCCCGACGTGGGGCTCGAACCCACGAACCGCGAGATCATGACCTAAGCGAAAGTCGGACGCTCAACCGACTAAGCCACCCAGGCGCCCCTAAAAACTGTTTTAAAAAAGAATACAAGGGGCACCTGGATGGCTCACTTGGTTAAGCGTCCAACTTTGGCTCAGGTCATGATCTTGCGGTTTGTGGGTTCAAGCCCCGCATTGGCCTCTGTGCTGACAGCCAGCTCAGAGCCTGGAGCCTGTTTCAGATTCTGTGTCTCCCTCTCTCTCTGACCCTCCCCTGCTCACGCTGTCTCTCTCTCTC
>NW_024081234.1:497181-516972 GCF_003009895.1 Hyaena hyaena
CTCTCTCTCCCTCCCTCTCTGTCCCTCCCCCATGCTCACTCCCTCTCTTTCTCAAAAATAAATAAACGGAAAGGAAGGAAGGAAGGAAGAGAGAGAGAGAGAGAGAGAGAGAGAAAGAAAGAAAGAAAGAAAGAAAGAAAGAAAGAAAGAAAGAAAGAAAGAAAGAAAGAAAGAAAGAAAGAAAAAATGGATTATCTACCAAGACCAACTGGAATTTATCCAAGAAATTCAAGGTAGGTTCAACATACAAATATCAATCGATCTAATGAATGACATTAATAAAATGAAGGACAAAAACACATGATCACCTCAATAGATGCAGGGCTGTGAGATCATGTTCCACATCAGGCTCTGTGCTGAGCATGGAGCCTACTTAAGACTGTATCCCTCTCTCCCCCTCTCTTAGCACCTGGATGGCCCAGTCAGTTAAGCATCAGACTCTTGATTTCGGCTCAGGTAATGATCTCATGTTCATAAGATCAAGCCCCGAGTCAGGCTCTGGACAGGGCAGAGGCCACTTAAGATTCTCTCTCTCTCTCTCTCTCTCTCTCTCCTCCTCTCTCTCTGAAAAAAGAAAAAAGAAGATTGTTTTCCCTCAGTTCTTCTCCCCAATTCATGCTCCCTCTAAAATTAAAAAAAGTATATATTATACTAAGTGAAAGAAGCCAGATATAAAAGGCCACATATTTATGATTCCATTCATATGAAATGTCCCTAATAGGCAAATCCCTAGAGATAGGCAGTAGATTAATAGTTGGCAGGGACTGAGGAATGGGGAGTTACTGTTAAGAGCTGTAAGGCTTCTTTATAATGTGATGAAAATGTTCTGCAATTATGTAGTGATAATGGTACAATATTTGGTATATTGTAAATATACCAAAACCCAACAAATCAGAAACTTTAAAAGGGTGAATTTTATGGCATGTAAATTATATTCCCCCTCAAAATTTAAGTATATTTAAAGAATTTTTTAAATAAAAGTAAAATCAAAATACTTTTAGAAAGAAAAAGGGGCACCTGGGTGGCTCAGTCAGTTAAGCATCCAACTTCGGCTCAGGTCATGATCTCATGGTTCATGGGTTCAAGCCTCACATCGGGCTCTGTGCTGACAGCTAGCTCAGAGCCTGGAGCCTATCTTCAGATTCTGTGTCTCCCTCTCTCTCTAACCCCACCCCCCTCCCCCCCCCACTCATGCTGTCTCTGTCTGTCTCTAAAAATAAAAAGAAAACATTTTTAAAAATTTTAAAAGAAAGAAAAAAAGAGGGAGCATTCTACTACCAGCTGATGTACTTCCAAAGAAGGCTCTTCAAGCAGAAGGGTAACGACCCCAGAATGAATGCGAGAAATGTCAGAGAGCAACAAAAAGCAAAAAAATGGATAAGGATGTGAATAAATATAAATGAACACTGACTGTACATTAAATAACAGCACTGTTAATATTAATATTTCATTGAGCTTAAAAAGAGCGTATGGAATTAAAATACATAATAATAAGCACTTCTAAGTCTGGAAAGGGTGAATGGAGTTCAAGTGACCTAAGACACTATGATCTCTCCATGGTCCAGGAGGCAGGTATAACTGCATTATTTGACTAAGTTAATAACACATTATCTAATTTACATGGTAACCACGAAAAGAAAGAAAAATAAGATGTAACATCCAACACACTGAAGAGAGTATAAGAGTAGAATGATTTTTTAAAATCCTAATACTGTTTTAAAATAATGTAAGAAAAGAAAGAAAAATAAACACAGAAAATGTAGGACAAGAGAAATATATCATAGGAGTATGGATCTACACTCAAAAAGATTAGTAGTTACGTTCAATATAAATGAGTTGATTTTTTCAGGTAGAAGATAAAAATCATCAGACTGGATGAAAAACAATCTAATTGTTTGACTGTTTTACAAGGTACATGCCTAAGGTTTTAAGAATACAGCAAGGCTGAAACTAAAACGATAAAAAAAAGGTATCATGCAAATATGAGCCTAAAGAAATCTGTTATGGCTATTTTAGCATTGCATATGATACCATAAAGGCAAAGATTCATTACTAGAGATAAAGAGAACCACTCATAATAATTAAAGTCTCAGTTCTTCAAGATGACATCACAATTTTATATTTGCACGCCCCTAATAACATGGTCTCAAAGTATATAAATAAAAATTGACAGAACTTCAAGGAGAAATAAGACAAATCCATAATCATAATGAAATTGGGTAATTATCTTAGTAATGGATATAACTACTAGACCCCCCCCCAAAAAAAAAAAAAAAAAAACAGAAAGAAAACAGACGATGTGAGTAGTGCCCTTACAAGTCAGCTGAACGGAATGTATAGAACATCTAACCTAATTCTTTTCAAGCACACGGACATGTTTGCAAAAACTCACAGTCCCTATTCTGGGCCATAATGTACATCAGCAAACTGCTCAGAATTAAAGTTATAAACAGCAAGATTTGGGGGCAACGCAATTATGCTGGAGAAGAATAAGAAAATACACACGTTTGAAAAATTTTACATATGCTTCTAAATGACTTATAAATTTAAAATATCATAACAGAAATTAGAAAATATAACTGCCTTATAGTCTGCTTGGGCTTATGTAACAAAATACCATAGACTGAGTGGCTTAAACAATGGACTGTTATTTCTCACAGATCTTGGGGCTGGGAAGTGAGATCAGAGCGCCGGGTAGGCAGGGTTCTGGTCAGGGGCTTCCCTGCCTTGCAGTGAGCGGTCTCCCTGCTGTATCCTCACCTGGCGAGGAGAGAGAGAAAGAGGGTACCTTCTCTGGTCCCTCCTCATACGGTACTAATTCCATCATAAGGACCTCACACTCATGACCTCATCTAAACCTAGTTACTTCCCTAAAGCTCCACCACCAAGTACCATCATTTAGGGCGTTAGAGCTTCAACATGACTTTGAGAGGGGCACGATTCCATGTATAGTGTATATTAAACAATAAGGAAAACACCCCAAATCAAATTCTGTATGATGCAGCTGAAGCATTACTTATAAGGAAATGTACCACCTTAAAATCACATATTAGAAAAAAATCTGCAAATTAATAAATCAGGTATTCATCTCAAAGTAGAGAGAAAACAGCTATGGAAAGGAAAATTATGGACCAATTTGACTCAGAGACATGGATGCAAAATTCCCACCCAAAACATTAGTCACTGAAATCTAATCAATATAAGAATAAGCTAGTATGGGGCGCCTGTGGCTCACTCAGCTGAGCGTCCAACTCTTGATTTGGGACTGTCTCCCTCTCTCTTTCCGCCCCTCCCTCACTTGCTCTCTTTCTCTCTCAAGACAAATAAACATTATGAGCAAGTTACGCTTATACAAGAGTCATCTGTAGATGACAGAATGTAATAGATTTATTTTGCTTTTGATACTAACATTTACTTTAGAAATTTTCTAAATAGACACTCATTTGATGAATCAGGAAAAATATTTTTGTAAAATATTTTCAAATTAATAATTTTCTGCTGATCTCTCATACTTAGGAAGTCAACTAGGATCATGAATGGCAAGAAGAAAAGAGCCAGAGCTAGCTCAGAAAAGCCACTTCTGAGTAATCACAAGGCTCCAAGACCTGGTGTGTCTCAGTGTCATTTGGTTAGAACAAAGAAAGGGTGGAGAGGAGTAGAAATGGATTCACAAAGATAGGGATGTGATAATAGCAATTCGTAGGCTTTTTGCCCAGGCATTAAGGGAGCGAGCTCATACACAAATGTGTCTATAAATAGAGACCATACTGCACTTTAATGAATAATTTAAAAGCACTTTGCAAACAGGGTTAAGAAAACAGGAACCTAAATGCTCAAAAATCAATAGTTCTGTCCTGTTCCAACCTGGTGAGTTTCAGAAACAGAGATTTGAGCTTTATAGTATGTTATAGAAACACTGGGAGCTGGATAGTTAAGCACCAAAAGATTTAAAAACATCTACAAGCTCTGACCTAATAATTCTGCCTTTAGAAACTTATCTTTCATAAATTATCAGTGATACAATGATTTTTGTTACTGATTATTGATCAAAGCATTATTTACCATGGTAAATAGTTTAAAGCAGCATAAATGTTCAGCTACAGGGAAGTGGCTCAGTCAACTGGGACACCCACTGGAATAGTATGCAGCCATTTAAAATCCTATTTTAGAAGACTATGATATGACATAAGGAAATTCTCACTGTGTAGTACCAAGAAAGAAAGCTGTTCATAAAACATTATGGAGTGAGTCCCAACGTAGGATATGTATGTCATACCACATATGAGAGTAGAAAAACACATTGGCTCTTCTACTCTTTTTTTTTTTTTAATGTTTATTTATTTATTTTGAGAAAGCACTCCCCATGCACATGCACACACACACCCACACGCAGGCAGGAGAGGGGCAGAGAGAGGGGGAGAGAGAGAACCCCAAGCAGGCTCCGTACTGTCAGCACAGAGCCAGAAGCAAGGTTCTCTCACAAACTGGGCCAGAATCAAAAGTCAGACTCTTAACTGGCTGAGCCACACAGGCGTCTAATGCACTGGCTATTCCCGTGTGGTAAGATGATGAATGTTTGTGTTGTCCTTTATCCTTTCTGCTTGCTTCAGTCTTTCTACACAAAACATCTGTATAACTTTTAAAAATAGGTAAAAAGTTTAAAAAAAAAAGAATATATTATCTCAATTAGATTCAAATTACCCTTCATCAATCCAAATTCACTTCTAGTGCAGGTAAATGGGAGGTCAGTAAAGATCTGATACACTAGCTGCATAACAAACTATCGCAAACTTAGCAACTCAGAACTAGTTACAGTTTCTGTGAGTCAGCAGTCTGAGCAGGCTCAACTAGGTCCCCTGCTTAGGGTCTCACAAGGCTGTAACCATGGTGTTGGTCAGGCATGTTCTCATTACAAGGCTCAAATGAGGAAGAATTCACTTCCAAGCTTACTTGGCTTCATGGTAAAGGCTGTTTCCTTGTTGAGGACTTAGGGCCCCTGCTTCCCAGTAGCTATCCCTGAAGGCCGCCCTCAGCTTCTAGAGGCCGCTTGAAGTTCTTGCCATGTGGGCTGCCCCAACATAGCCCCTTACTGAAGCCAGCAAAGAGAGTCTCTAAATGAATTTCTAGCAAACTGAATTTTATATAATGTAACATAATCACAGAAGTGACATCCCATTACTTTTGCCATATTCTATTGGTTAGAAGCAAATCCTACTTAAAATGGGAAAAGATTATACAAAGGCATGAATCACGGTGATCATGGTGAGGCCACCTTCATACAATGTGTCCACTATATCTGGCCTCCTAGGGCAGAGTCCAGGCAAAGGAGGAAAACATGTGCTTGGATATGAAGACTCTTTTGATCAAATGACCACCCACACACAAATCTGAACCCTGCTTTCTCTACTCAGAATGGCACTGTGAGTAGTGAAGGGAGAATTCATCACGAGTCAGTTAACACAGAATTTAAGCAAGGAGGTGGGAAGTGTTCCAGCCGTGAAGGATAGTTAAGACTTACATCAGTGGAAAGGAGTAAGAAAGGGAGACTCCTCCTCTGCAATAAGGAGAAATAGAGAGGCAAGAATTCTCAAGGTGGATTTTGGGGAGAGTAAATAGGATGGTTTATTCACCGCAAATACAAACCAGCATGTCTAGCTTCACATTCTAATCAGACCCTGATGACCAACATACTTGCAGACCTTGCACATTTGCAAACCTTCAAACAAGACCTAGAGAGAACCACAGTTTTGAGTTTTGGCTAACTGTGCAGTAGTGATATCAATTAACCTCCATAGTTTGGTAAATATTAGTAATATTTACCAGTATCCAGTTGTCCTGAACCTCTGGGACATGGAAGACTCTACCTCCCTGCTCCATTTGAAACTAAGTATGGCCAGAATGACTCCTCCTAGCCAATGAAATGTGAGAAGAATGGATCTGCAACCCTTCTAACGCCATAAACACTGGTGCCAAGTCTCCATGTTCTAAAAGTGTCCAGATCCAGAATATTTAAGAACCAACTTTGCCAAATTTCCAAGGAACAAAAATCCCTCCCTTTCAGAAACTATTATAGATAAGATGAAGCATCACCTTGATACCAAATCTGAATACAGGGGATACAAGAAAATATTATTATGGTCAATACTTCTCGTGAAAATACATGCCAAAATCCTAAATTGAAATATTACCAAACTGGATACAATAATAATGTTTAATATAGTATGTCATGACAAGGTATGGTTTATTCCAAGAAATCAATGGTAGTCTAAAATTAAAAGATTAAAATATTTCTTCTCGATCACAATTTAAAGAAAAAACATAAAATCATCTAAGCAGATACAGAAAATAATTTATTAACATTCAAAATCTATTAATGATCTTTTAAAAATCTTTTATCAAACTATTAGCAGAGGAGGCCATCCTTAATCTAATAAAAGGAATCCACCAAGAAACAATAACAAACTTCATATTTAAGGCTCTAAAAGTATTGCCTTTAAAATGTAAAAAAGCATTAGCACAGCCTTATCAAAATGTCTATATAATTTTATCTAGTGTTCAAACAATGGAAATAAGACAAAAATAAGTAAAGGATTTAAAGGGTAGGAAGGGAGAAAGGAAATTATTATTATTTACGTGGAGAAATCAGAAACAGATCCATATAACTGTAAAATCTTGTACATTTCACAGGAAGCCTGCAGATCACTGAGGTAAGGATAGTATCCAATAAACAGTCCTGGTATACAATTGGTTATGCATTTGGAAAAGTTCTAAAATTTTATGACTACCTTGTACCTCACACAAAAATAAGTTCACAGTAGAATATAAAAAGCAAATATTCAAGCTTTTTTTTTTTTTAAAGATGAGGATATGTTATGACTTGGGGCAACAAAGAATTTCTTAAATAAGGACTCAATAACCACAAACCATAAGGAAAAGATTGATAAATTTGACTACATTAAAATTAAACATCTGTTCATCAAAACAGCATTTTTAAAAGGATTTTTTTAAAAGTAGGGCACAAATAGAAACCAGAATATCTAAAGACCTTCTAAAAAGCTTTAAAAAGGAAAACCCAGCTAACAAACGGACAAACAATATATGAATACAATTTACAGAAGAACCCCAAGGGGCTAATAAATGGATAAAAAAATCTTCAAACTTACCAGTAATCAAGAAAATGCAAATTAAAACAGTGAGACAGTTCATTCACATCTAGTTGACAAAAATGAAAACATCTGAAGATACAAAGGATTAGAGAGGATGTGAAGAAACAAATCTTTGGAAAACACTTTGACGACAGCTCTGAGGCTGGAACTGGGCCCCTCTTATGACCCCACAGTCCCACTTGTAGATGTAGACCTGGTCCACTATCTCCTGAGTGCCCAGCACAAAGGAAACGGGCCAGTGGGAGACAGCAATAAGCAAGGGTGAGAATGAACAGACGACTAGGCGAACACCTTCAGGTGGGACTTAGGCCAGGTAAGACTCTCAAATACCAGTCTTGCAAAAAGATGAAACGAGGGATCAGAACCATGCCGGGGCACCTGGGTGGCTCAGTTGGTTAAGCATCCAACTTCGGCTCAGGTCATGATTTCACGGTTCACAAGTTGGAGACCCACATCAGGCTCTGTGCTGACAGCTCGGAGCCTGGAGCTGCTTCAGATTCTGTGTCTCCTTCCCTCTCTGCTCCTCCTCTGTTCTCTCTCTCTCTCTCTCTCTCTCTCAAAAATAAACAAACATTTAGGGGCGCCTGGGTGGCTTAGTCGGTTAAGCGTCCGACTTTCGCTCAGGTCATGATCTCGCGGTTCGTGGGTTCGAGCCCCGCGTCGGGCTCTGTGCTGACTGCCAGCTCAGAGCCTGGAGCCTGTTTCAGTCTGTGACTCCCTCTCTCTCTGACCCTCCCCTGCTCATGCTGTCTCTCTCTCTCTCTCTCCTAGAAATAAATAAAACATAAAAAAAAAAAAATTAAAAAATAAACAAACATTTAAAAAATTAAAAAAAAAAAAAAAGCGCCGTGCTTACCTGGGGCAACCTCCTCCCAACAGCAGCTAAAACATTTTGTGTTCTACAGCCTATCTGACCAGGTTATTTCCTCTTTAAACTTTGCCCACTAAAACTTCGCCAGAGGTCCCAAATTGTATGTTTCCTATGGCTACTCTAACAAATGTCCACAAATTTAGTGGCTTAACACAGGTGAAAACACACACCTTACAGTAGCAGTGGTCGGAAGCCAGACACAAGGTCTCACTGGGCTAGAACCAAGGTGTCGGCAGGGCTGTGTTCCTTTCAAGAGTCTCTGAGGGAGAATCCATTTTCTCACCTTTCCTCACTTCCAGAGCCTGCCCACATGCCTTAACTTATAACCCCTTCTATCTTCAAAGCCAGCAACGATGGGTAGTCTTCCTCACTTAGTGCTCTGACACAACCTCTTCTTCAGTATTTAAGGACCTTACTCCCCTGCCAGGATAATCCAAAATAACCTCCTTATTTTAAAATCAGCTGATTAGCGACCTTCATTCCATGTGCTACCTTAAATTCTCTCTGCCACATAACATAGCATATGCATAGGTTCTGGGGATTAGCATGTGGACGCCTTTGGGAGGCCATTATTCTGCCTGCCACACAGCCTCCCCTCAGCTCGCCCTCACACCTCTGAGTCCCAACACTTCCACGATGCCTTTACACCTTCAACCACCACGCATCCTATTCTCCAGTTACACCAACCTTCTTGTCTTTTTGCAATCAATTTATACCCATCCGTGCCCAAACAATTACAACTCAGCCTCCAGGTCTCAGCCCAAGGCTGCCTCCTCTCTGAAGCCTTCCCTGATTTCCAGCTTAAATGAATTACCCCTCTTCAACACACCAACTCAACTTTCTACGCGTCCCAATTGCAGTACTGAGTGTAGCCCCCTGTAACCATCAGTTTACATGTCCGTTCCTCAGCCCAAAATGGAGTCCTTCAATGATAAATACTCATTCCCATTGTGGGTTTCCAGATCACAGCACAGGCCGTGGCAAAGAGTGGGCACTCAGAGCCTATTTCTGAAGAGTGGAGGAGGCTGAAAGAAGCCCTGAGTTTCCCTCAACAAAACAGGCTACTCTTTCACAGGATGACCTGAGTTAAGTATTCAGTTGATGAGGCCAAAGAACTAGTTCAGATGCTCACAACAAAACACGTCAACAACTGTGCATAGTTTGATATGCAATTTACTACCATATGGAAGAATCTCTGTACCCGTTATTTTTTATTGCCAACCTAAGGGGCAATCCTAAAGCAATAGACAAAATTAACCTCAAGAGAATAAAGATTTTACCTAAATTTATCTAAAATGGTTTACAAAGATGTCCTTAAATTATAGAAGAGAAGGTAGATGTTGCTCCAACACAGCAGGAATGCCTGGTTCCTGCCCAAGAACCCAACACATACTTAGAGGACCCCAGTCCCTCTCTGGGAAGACTGGGAAGTACCACATGAGTGTGAGGGGTGCTACAACTGACCGAGTTTAGAGAAAGACAAATTGCCTCTACATACAAATATGTATATACATTATAATGAAGTGTTCATTTTTTTAAGAGGGTGGTTGTTAAGAAACAGGATCTCACTTAATCTCAATGGTTTGTTACCTAATGTCCATATTCCAGCAAGAAAAACCCCACCTGGCGAGAAGGAGACTAAGTAAGGGAAAGCATAATGTTGAGTCAGCACAATTATCCATTTTTAAAAGAGACAAAAACATGGCCTGAGTTTTTAAAATATATGCTTCCATTCTGGCTCGATAGAACTCCCCTGTTCAACTTTTCTTTAATTGTTTAAATTTTGAAAATGATTTTTTAAACATACTCCAAAAAACCCTTTCACTCTGGAAATTTAACACGAAGAAAGATGTAGAGGACATGTATTCAGCACCATGGACAGTGGGCACACGCGGGCCTGCAGGGACCCGCCAGGGCTGAGCTCAGAGGCGCGGGGCCGCCCCAGACCTCCATTCCATTACCAAAGGGATGTACAACTCCCATCTCCCAAGATTTGCTTCAGTGCTCACTTTTATAATAAAGCCCTGAGGTTTCGGTGAAATAAGAATGCTTTGCCACTGACACACAGCAACCGATCCAGGCACTGGCTACCGGTCCAGGAATGAAACTGTTCAAACTGAAACACAACGTCCAGCTTTGAATGGCTAAACTGTTTCAAGGACCTCACAGGATTCCTGCAAACGTAAATACAGCGTGCTCTCAGTCTCCCCCCAACAACAGGAAGAAAGATGGCTTCCTTTTAACCATCTAGAAAAATGAACCCATGTGCTGAAATTGTCTCATAATCACCTTAAAAAGTATAACCATAAAGTTGTATATTTTCTTTTCTTAATGTTTATGTATTTATTCTTGAGAAAGAGAGAGAACACAAGGAGGGGAGGGGCAGAGAGAGAAAGAGAGGGAGACACAGAATCCGGAGCAGCTCCTTGCTCTGAGCTGTCAGCGAAGAGCCTGACTCGGGGCTCGAACCCATGAGCTGTAAGAGCATGACCTGGGCCGAAGTCAGACGCTTAACCTTCCCCGACTGAGTCGCCCCGGCGCCCAGTTGTATATTTTCTCCAACCCTGAGTATTAGTAAAGCTGCTCTGAGGTCCGACATCACCACTGATGGGCACTGCCTACGGCGACACCAGTCACAAAGTCCTGAGCCCTACACGGGTGCCCAGTCTTTTCAGCTAGAAAGACTCCCTCCTTTTACCACCAAAGCGTTCTCAAGCCTTGCACTACTGCGTCCGGGCGAGCTACGGAATGCAGGAGTCGCACAAGCTCGGTACCGAGCGTGCCCTGCACACACGACAACATCTGCATACGGGCAAGAACGACCGAGCTCACGACGGCAGAGCTCACAACCACCAGGCAGCGACTGCACGTGTCCGAAGACCCGCGTGTAGACACCAGCCACAGCCACTCGGGCTCGCGCGTGAGGGTCCGCGAGGGCCTTCCAGTCCCTGCCCGCCGCCCTGCGGGGTGCCCCCTTTGCCAACAGCCTCTCTGGACCGAAAGGGCATCCGGAGAGCTGTCCCTGCGAAGGGACTGGGCATCGGCTCCCCTGGCAGGGGTGCCCCCCCCGCACCTCCTCTGAGCCCAGCATCCAAGCCGAGGGCCAGGCACGGCACAGGGAGGCACGCGAGGCCCGGGCCGCAGGGAGGGCCAGGGCCCCGCCGCCCCACACCCCTGCCGGCGGTCACGCGCGGAAAGCCGCGGCAACGACACAGCTGTAGGCTCGCGTGCGCAGCCCGGGGCCCACGCGCCCACGGCGCGACGGGGTAACGGAGCCCGCGCCGTCTGACCCGACTTCTCGCTGACTTTCTAATTTGTCACACGAGTAATACACTTCAGTAAGGGACGAAACGCAGAAAAACACCCACTTCGGCAAACAGCACTTCCAGCGCACAGCCCGGCGCGAGGGACGAGCACGTCTGGGGCACCCCAAGTGCAGGAGACGAACACAGTGCGCCCCGCGGAGGAACCTGCCCCGGCTCCCCCCGGCCGCCCCTCCTCCGACGCGGGGGGCGGGGACGCGCCGCGGGGCCGCCGCCGGGAGCCCGGGTCCCGCTGCGAGGCGCCGGGCGCCGCCCACGCCCTCCGGCGCGCCCCTCCGCCGCGAGCCCGGGCTCTCGTCCCCGGTCCGCCTCGGTCCTCCCCGTCCTGAGCCACGAAACTCCCGCACGCGGGGCCGTTAACTCTGATCTTGGAGGCGCAGCTCCGGTAACTTCGGGATTCGGGGCGCGGGTGGGCAGTCGGGGCAGCGGGGCCGGGTCCGCGCCTCCGGGAAGCCGCCGCAGAGCTCCCTCCGTCCAGCCTCCGCCCCGCTCCGCCACCCTGGGAGCCCACGGCGCCGGGCAGGGGGCGCGGAGACCCCGCGGGGGGCGGCCCGGCGCCGGCTGTGGCGCGGACCCCCGCCCCCGACTCCGCCCCGCACCGCCCCCCGCCGCCCGCCAAGTTGGCGGGGCCCGGGCGGGTCTCCCGCCCCCCGGCCTCCCCGAGACGTGCGCCCCCAGCCCCGGGCCCCGCGGGCAAAGTTAGCAGCCGCGGGGGGTCGCCTCCCCATCCCCAGCCGAGGCCCGGACCCTCGATCGGCCCCCGCCTGCGACGTCCCCCTGGCCCGGCTCCCGCACCCGCCTCGGTCCCCGACCCCGGACCGCGATCCCCGGCCCTGACCCCGGCCCGACCCCGGGACCCTGGCCAGGACCCCCGGCCCCGGCTCCGCCCGCGACCACTCACCTGTCCGCGGAGGAGGGCGTGTCCGCCGGCTGGCCAGCCGGAGCCCGGGGTGGGGCCGAGGGTTGGTGACGACCGGGCGATCCGGGTGGCGGCGGAGCCTGAAGCGACCGAGTCTGAGGCGACTGAGGCGGCGGTAGCTGCTCCTCGCGCTCCTGCCGAGGCGCTGCGCGCGGCGCGGGCCCGCCCCCTATGCGCTGCTGACCAATCCCGCGTCGCCCGCCGCCGCTGACCCCGCCCCACCCAAGTGTTGGGCCTCGCGAAAGCGGGCGCGGCGGGCCAATCGAAAGGAGGAACGGCGAGAGATGAACCCAATCGGAGCCCGGGAAAGCTCTCTGGAAAGAAACCAATTAGCGTCTCGGGGTGTGGCGGAGGTGGTGAGGCGGGACCAATGGGGATGGGGGCGTGAAGGAAATTGGGGCGGGGTTTTGGGCCAGCGAGTCACTGGCGGTGGGCGGGGCCATGAGTCTGTCACCGGGCAGGGGCGGAGCCAGACTTAAGGCGGATCCCAAGGAGGGACGCGACCGTGAATTAAAGGGGCGGGGTCCCAGGAGAAAGCGTCATTGGTTGGGGGCGGGGGCAGAGACGAGACCACAAGTGGGCGGTCCCAGAACTGGGGCGAGGCCACAAATGGGGCAGAGCCAGAGACGGGCTTCTCGCCGTGGGCGTGGCCTAGGGAGGGTTCCGGGGGTTGATCGAGACGGGGTAGGGCCCCAATGGGGAGGAGAGGGGGCAGGTCACCGGCTGGGGGCGTGGACGCGGCGGCGGCGAGCCCTGGGGCGGGGCGAGCCGTAGAGGGGGTGGGGGGCGAGTGCAGGGGGCGAGGCCTAGGCTGGGACAGTTCAGACGGAGGCGGGCCGCAGGTGGGCGGGGAAGGGCGAGCACCTGGGGGGAAGGAGGTCGGGGGTCACCCAGGGCTATGGGCAGGGCTGGGGCTGGAGAGAGGGTGGGTAACTAGCCGGGGGCGTGGCCTGTGGCGGGGGGAGGGCAGGCCACAGGTGGAGCGGGGACCGGTCGCTAGCCGGGAGGGGGCCTGGTTGGTCTCGGATGTGGGGCGGGCCGAGTGGACCTGGCTGGACTTGGATCCTCCCTGGGCCGCCGCCGCCTCTCCCCGCGGGGCCTGGAAGGGCTCGGCCAGCAGGGGGAGCAAAGCGGGCAGTCTCCGGGCCTGCGGGGCCAGGTCCTGCGATCTCGCCCCGGTCGGGTAGCCAGCCCTGCCCAGGTCGCCCTGCCCCGAGCGAGCCTGCCAAGCCCCTGTCCCGGCTCCTCAGCAGGTGCGCCTTCTTTCCTGCCCGCTGAGGAACCCATGTGCCAGTCTGCAGGTGCGGACGCCCGGGTGACTGTCGGCAGAGCGACAAGGCTGTCCTCAGGAGACATCCGGCCTCGCGTGGCTTTGCTTTGTTACGCTTTCTCTGGCTTCCTTCTGCTTTGTATTAGGGTCATTTTCGTGAAGCTGAACCCTCTGTCTGCTCTGGGCATCTGGGACCTATTCTTAGCAAGATTATTTCTTCCAGTGCAGCGTCACACAGCATGAGCCAGTCACAGGCACCGCAGTGACCTCTGATGGCCCAGGAGTGACCCCCAGGGCAGCCAGGCCTACAGTGGTCCCAGGACTTCCTACCCCACACCCCTCCCAGAGCAAAGAAAAGAAACTCAGCCTCGCTCGGCCTTCTTAGGCCTCCGAGGACCCAGAGGGGTCCACCGGCCTCCAGGACAGGGGTGGTGAGATGGGCCCGGGGATGAAGCTGTGACACTTGGTGGCCATCTTGGTACACGCTGCCCCTAGACGGGGGCATGAGACAGCTTCTCCCCTGTGAACCCTACTCCTTCGTGGACCCCTGGAAGCCTACCCACTGAAAGGTCACAGTTATAACCACTTGTTTTTGTGGAAACATTAGAAATGACCTGGAGTCTCACCACTGTGCACAGAGGGCCCCTTGGGCATTCAGAGACTGGCGAGGTGGGGTGACAGCAGTCAGCGCAGTCATGGGGGGGCAGGAAGAGCTGGGTCTCATTTGTCTTCAGATGTCACTTGTGTGTTCAAAAGCATACACAAGTCAAAGAAAGGGCCCCAGGATACAGGGTGAGGCGGGGGGGGGGGGGGGGGGGAGGGGTGGTAAGTCCACACAGAAGGGCAGCAGCCCTGGGGGAAGCAGCAATACAAACATCTGGGTTGTGAGTCCTTCTAAAGAAGGGGGTCACAGAGGCAGGGGACATGGGAGCCCACCCAGCAGTATGGGCAGCAACTGCCACTTGGAGCAGAGAGACGTGCTTACCCGTGTGCTCTGGGGTAGGAAGGGGGACGCCGTGCTGGGAGGTAAACAAGAAGGAGCACCGGCAGAGAATCCCGCAGGACGCGGACTGCGTGGCGCTGGCTGTCCCCCTCACCTTGGTTCTGTGGGCAGAGCGGACACAAGGACCTTGGGGTCCCCGCTCCCAAGGCCAGAGTGTGGGGTGCAGCCACTGCACGGCACCTTCAGTCCATCCCCCAGATTACAGGCTGCCAGCCTCCCACTTCCCTGTCCCCGCCAGGGGCCCGCGTCCCCTCAGCTGCCTTCATTGCCTCCTGAAAGACACAGTTAGTCATTAGGAAATTAATGATAGTGTTTTCGGGACAGCATGTTGGACCCTAACAACTTTCAATTATTTCCAGTTCCTGCCAGCCCTGGGAGGAAAAAAGCAGCTCGTCTCATGCCCCCGCCCTTGACACAGGAGACAATCCACGTCTGCCAGCATATTATCATGTGTTAGCATATCTCTGAACGCCAAACTGCAGACCACAGCAGCTGGGCCGCGGCCTGGAGCGAGCCTGGGCTCCGCCCCCTGGACGGGACCAGCCTGCCTCGAATTCCCCACACACTGTGTTCCGTGTACTTCCCCCTTCATTAGCACCGTGTGTGCCGATCACCACCCTCTCAATCGCTGTCACTGCGGTCCTTCCCGTGAGAAGTGCACCCAGGGGCCCGCATTTATAAATAACTCTATGATGTCTTTTTGGGGGATACAGGGAGCAGAGAGAGGAGCCTTGTAATTATCATCTGCTTGGAATGATGTCAGATCAAGCCCTGGGAAGCCTTAGAGTGGCCAGCCTTCCTGACTGTCACACACACACACACACACACACACACACACACACACACACACAGTAGGGGCTGGGTGGCCACGTTATCTCCCGTTGGAGCATAGGGTCGAGGCAGGGAGCCTTCTTGGCTCCACAGTAGACGGCTCACAGGCCGGAGAACTAGTCGCATGCAGAAAACTGTCCCAGTGGCAGGCTGTGTCGTCCAAGTCCTCAGGGAGTGCGGGTTTCCCAGGCACGAGCAGCACCCAGCACCCCCAGCTACGGGGGCCCCCCCTCCTCCACTGCAGAGAGAGGTCTGGAGCAATCAGCCTGGGTCCGGTATGGAGTATGGGGCATCTGCTGGCCTCAGTAGGACTCTGTCTCCACACTGGGCCTGCTTTCCACGGGGAGAACTCACATGGCCATCTCAGCCACCCCTCACACTCAGCCCAGAACACAAGGGCACAGATCACCTCTTGGCCGGTCGGCATCCAAGGGGAACAGCTAACACCCCCTCACAGAGCGCTGAGGCAGACGGACCACACCCGTGGGGGGCAGAGTCACCCGGCCTGCCCTCCTTCCCCGCGGCCGCTTTGTCACAAAGCATGGCCTGGGGGCGGCACGGCTGGGTCTGCTCGCTCGGCCAGACTGATGGAGGGAAAGTCGGAGGCAAGTAAACCAGTCCCTGCTCCGCTGCCCTGGTCAGGGACACACGCATCACAGCAGACGAAGGGTCCCCTCATGTGGTGCCGGAATCAAAAGCTGTGCACCTGCCCTTCCTCACCCGTTTGCCGAACCCTCTGATTGCTATTTGATCGGGCAAGGTGATCGAGGGGGGCTCCTCTGTGCCCCCCTTGCTGAAGGAGCGGCTCCTAGCCCAGCATCGGCATGGCCCTGGGCCGTAACTGGGGCAGGGGTGGGGGGAGGTGAGACCGCACCTGCGCAGAGCAAAGCTCCTGAGGAGCCCCCGCCCCGTGATGGCGAAGGCTGGAAATGTGCCCCGGGAGGAGAGGTGGGCGTGCATGGAGCATCCGAGACCAACACGGGAAGGAGAGAGAGAAGCACGCGCGACATCAGAGCTGCCACCCGCCGGGACTCACACTTCCTTCTTTGGGGCCGCAAAGTGACCCGTACCTCACAGCTGCCCTGGGTCCTAAGCTTCCGGAACCACCTGCTTCCTCCAAGACCGATCACCTTATAACCAGACCCACCCTGACGACAGCCAGCGGGCTGCTCTGTGGTGTGAGGGCTGGGGGACCGCAAAGTTGTCCTTGTGGTAGGCACGGAGGGGCGCCCCACCCGGGAGGTGGGCTCAGGCCGTGCGTGGAAGCGCCGGGCTCTGACCCCAGGGGTAAGCATGGGGGGGGGGTGAGCACGAGCTCCGTTGGCACCTGCCGGGGCACCAGCCTCCGGGGTGGGGCTCCCTGGCTGTGGCCTGGGACAAGCGTGTGTGCTCCGCTGTGCGGCTGTGGCGGCAGCCTGGGATGCGCCCAGGGCTGCTGTCCTCCCCAGAGGCCTACGTCCCCTCAGCCTTCACATGAAAAAGCAAGTGAGTCACAGCTGCCCTTGACTGTGTCTCCCAGTTCAGACAGCAGGCTCTGGAGCCAACACGCCACTGCCAGCAGGGAGAGAGAGCCAGCGAGGGGGAGGGAGATAGAGCAGGGAGAGGGACAAGATAGAGACGGGGACAGAGACAGAGAGGGACTGAGACAGAGACACAGAGCGGAGTGGAGAGACAGAGAAGGGGATGGAGACAGAGCCAGAGAGGGGAGCAGAGACAGAGAGGGGGATGGAGAGAGAGAGAGAGAGAGAGAGAGGACAAAACCAAAAACAAAGAGAGACAGAGACAGAGAGAGAGACAGAGAGGAGGACCAAGGGAAAGAGAGAAGGACAGACAGAAAGAGAGAGAGAGATGGGAGGGGAGAGCTAGAGACGGGGGGAGGGGGGAGAAACGGAGAAGGGGACAGAGGGAGAAGAGAAACAGAGTGACAGAGGGACAGGTGGGGGCTGCCCCCCGTGTGTGTCCTGGACAGGTCTCTGGGACACTCCAAGCAGAGATGCCTATCTTTGCCACACGATCTAACGTTCACAGTGGACTCCTGCATCGGCTGGGTTCCAATTAGGGTCACGGGAAAATTCGCTGTTGATACAAATAATCTCTAATTAATAGCAGTGGCAATGGATTTCAACACCTAGGACTGTGGTAGCTATCCGTGGCATAGCAAGGGTAGAGGGGGCCGGCACAGCTCAGCCCGGCCAAGACTTTATTTCCTTCGGACCCACGCGGTCTTAGGGTTCACCCCCGGCGTCTTTTGGCAACTGTGCTGCCTGCCTGCTTTCCGGCAAAGACCTCTGATCTTCAGGTGAAATTAGGGAGTGTAAGTTGAGAAGCCACTATACGGTAAATTGTGGGGCTCTCCCCTGGCTGTGCCCTTCTCCCAAGCACCCCCGCACCGCCCCTCACACACACTGCCCCAGGCCCGTGGGGGGATGGAGGCCTTGCAGACCTAGACGGCCTCGGGCACACTGCACCTGCCACTGCCCCCCCAGGGTGGGGAGCCGGGGGTCTTCACCAGGCAGAGCCGGCAAACTCAGAGCAGTGGCCCTGGGTAGGTGTGTTGCACAGGCAGGTTACTTCCTCCCCCCACCGGACATCCAGGCGGCCAGTGCCACGCTCGCTGACCCAGCTCTCCCTTAGACAGATGGTCCCTCTCCCCCACCTCGCGCTGGGGGAGCTCAGCCACCGAGGGTGGAGGCGCAGGCGTCTCTGCGGCTACGTTCCCACGTCCCAGGCCCGCCGCTGCCCCGGGGCCGCCAGCAGTTCCCCGGAGGAGGCTTCAGCACAGCCTCGGAGCCCAGACCCGGCCTGGCCCCCAGCGCCGTCCCACAGCGCAGCCCCCACCCCCAGCGCCACCGTCCCCACCACGGCCCCCCCCCCAGCGCCACCATCCCCACCACAGCCCCCACCCTCAGAGCCACCGTCCCACAGCATGGCCCCCACCCCCAGCGCCACTGTCCCCACCAAGGCCCCCACCCCCAGAGCCACCATCCCACAGTGCGGCCCCCACCTGTCCCACACCACGGCCCCCACCCCCAGAGCCACCATCCCCACCATGGTCCCCCCCTGCAGAGCTGCACACCCATCCCTGTCTGTCTCCACCTTTCCCAAGCCCCCAGAAGGCGCTGGTAACCCTCCCCCTGCCGGTGTGAACTTCACATCAGGTGTCTGTAAACTGCTCAGAGCAGGGCTGGGGAGATGCGGGTGGGCTTCACGCTGGAGCGCCGGGCATACACTAGGGCCCTGGTTCTTGTTGTCTTTCCTGTCCCTCTGCCCTCTCAAGTGGGGCGGAAGTCTGAGGTGTGTTCACAAAGCACCTTGTATGCAGGAGTGCGCCACTGAGCCGGCCACGGGCCTCATGACAGATCCGGCGCCACGCTGCGGAGAGGGGTGCACAGCCCCCCCAACAGACAACACAGGCACCGATGCATGCGCACGCGCACAGACACACATCTGCACACACAGCCACACACACACACACACACGCACATCTGCACACACAGCCACACGCACACATGCACATACACACAAGTGTGCACATACACACACTCACGCACATCTGCACACACACACCTGCACACACAGCCACAGGCGCATACACAGAAGTGTGCACATACACACGCTCACGCACATCTGCACACACAGCCACACACACATGCACATACACACAAGTGTGCGCACACACACGCACACACACCCTGAGGACAGTGGCCAGAACTATAAACAGATGCCTGCTCTCCCAGCCCCCTACCCATGTGGGGAAAGCACCAGGGTGGACAGAAGTCCTGGAAGGTTCTACCTTATCAGGAGGACACCGTTTGGGACAAGAGTTTCCGCCTTTGGAGCCCACCAGCCTCCACCGGTGCCCTCCCCGTGCGGGACGCAGTGGGACACCTCAGGAGGGTGGGACGCTCGGCCTCGCCCCGCGGCTCGGGCCAGCGCTGACCCCTCAGCTCGAGGCCCACCGCCGGGGTGCGGCAGCCCCGGGAGGAGGGACGCCCGGCCGGCTGGCTGAGGCCGTCCTGGTCACCTGAGAAAGAGTGGGGGAGGGGAGGCGGGCAGGCGGAGGCTCACGGGGAAGAGCCGCACGGGAGGCGGGGACGAGGGAAGGCAAGGTGGCCACCCGCCTGTGAGCCGCGCTCAGGCACCGACGGGCCAAGGCCACGCTGACTAGCCACCGGCACCCCCCCCCCCGCCCGCACCTTCTGCGTGGCAGGCCCACCGCCTGCCCGGTCCCGCGCGGCACCGGAGGGACCCGGCCCACCGCCACACGGGCAGCAGGCTGCCCCAGCAGCACAGGGCACAGGCCCTGCTGCCGTCACCGCCACTAACCGGCTCCGGTCCCAGGCCCTGCCTGTTCAGTGACAAAGGGCACGCGGCAAGGACAAAGAGGACAGGCGGGCACAGAGCCGAG
>NW_024081234.1:518163-597022 GCF_003009895.1 Hyaena hyaena
CAGAGCCCGACGCGGGGCTCGAACCCACGAACCGCGAGATCATGACCTAAGCGAAAGTCGGACGCTTAACCGACTAAGCCACCCAGGCGCCCCCATAAGAGACTCTTAAATACTGAGAACCAACTGAGGGTTGATGGGGGCGGGGGGAGGGGGAGGGGGGAGATGGGCATGGAGGAGGGCACTTGGGATGAGCACTGGTGTTATACGGAAACCAACTTGACAATAAACTATAATAATAAAATAAAATAAAATGCAAATCCCCAAACTCTAAAAATATAAAAATAAAACAAAATAGGTTACCCATTTGAAAAAGTTTCTGGGGTGCTTTGGGAAGTCTGCGTGGACGGGCTGCGTGGCCAGACCGCCAGCGGGAGCTTGCTGCTAGCAGGCCCGCAGAGCCGCGCCCGGGAATCGGTCGCCCGCCTCCTCCCTCTCACGCTCCTGCTCCCACAGCGGTTCTCTTGATAAATCATACAAGAGGAGGAAGTTCCGGCCCGAGACTCAGCACGTCCGCACGATGCGCTAGTGCCAGAAATGGACTCTGCCACGTCGTGGCCCCTCCGGGGGGCCCCGCGGGCGGTGAAGGGAAATCCCCCTCGTGACAGAAGATCTGCGGGCACAGCACGTAATCGTTCCATATGAAGTCGTCACAGACCAAGGCAAGCGACCCCAATGGCTTGGGTCGCTGATCAGGACCTAGAAGGAGCAAGGCCGGGAAAGGGGAACCAAAGCCTTTGGGGGAGAGGCGTGCGGACGGCCTGATGGGGGGATCGGACGGTCCGTGTGAACGCACACAGAAAGCATCTCCTGCCAAGGACGCGCCACGCGCTGGGGACGGGGGGGGGGGCTCGTCGGGGCGTCCCAGCCGGCCTCTGTCCTGGGCAGGCCCACGGCTGATGCTGTTGTTCCAGGAACAGGGTGTCCAGGAGGAAAGGGAAGGAAGCCGTACATGAGCCTCACAGCACGGGCATCCCCTCGTCGAGTCCGGTGTGGTGGCTGCCGTGGCTGAGGGCCCAGCCCGCCAGCATCGCAAGCCAGCGCGGAGCTTCGGGGCCGGCACCGCGCCCTGGGGAGAGCTGCCAGCCTCGCGGAGGCAGACCGATGACCTCAAACGCCCTCCGCCCTGGAAGCGAAGTTATTTATCCTTTCGGAAGCGGATAGGAACTTCAGCACGGGTTTTCCCTCCTCGTCTTCCCCGTGGCTTAGAGACTCCCAAGCCATCAGCGTGCTGGCTGCGGGAGATAAAAGATGTCAAATTCTTTGATGCTCCTCCTATCAAGGGATGAAATCCTTGCTCCTTCTTGAACGCGGGCGGGCTCTCTGACGGACAGAACAGGACAGAGGCGGGGCTGTGCCGGTTCGGGCCGGGCCTCAAGTGGCCTCCAATTTTTCCCTGTCGGCATGCTTGCCCTCAGGCAGCAGTCACCTCGTAAGATATCCAAGCACCCCGGGGCCGCCGTGCTGCGAGGGGACCCAAGCTGGCCTCACGTAGGGGCCGAGCGGAAAGGAAGCTGCCTTGCAGCCCGGCAATTACGCCGTTTCAGTGAAGAAGGTTTCAGATGGGACCCACCGCAGCCACCATGCGACCGCAGCCAGCTGAGAAGCACTCACCTTCCTTCCCCTGCCAGCCCCCCGGAGACTGAGAGATGGTAAATTATGATAAATAAACCGTAACAGGTCATGGTTTTTAAGCCACTAAGTTTCTAGATGGTTTGGGATGCTGTATTAGACCGTCAAAACAGTATTCCGCACAACATTGTTTTGTATCAAGAGACCTATGTCCAAGGAAAGGCATGAAGATTGGCACATAACTATGGGATTCACTGGTGTCACCCTGTAGCCCATCCCCCAGGAGCAGCCAAGCCAGTAAGAATGACAGAAAGGCTTGTTAATGGCTGAGCTAAGGGGCCCACTCTGGGCCAGACGTCACAGGATTTGGTCACCGTCCCCTAGGATCCAGGGTTAGCGCTGAAGCAGCGGTCAGTTGGTGGCCCTGGGTCCCTAGTGCCTCAAATACAAGCTCCGGGAACCACAGACCAGAAGCAAGTGTGCCCCGTCACCACTGTCGTCGGTGAGCACGAGCAGTACTTCTGTCAGCGCTGTTGCCGGCTGCGCTGGGGTGGGAGTCCCGATTCCCCGGTAGCACCGGGGACGTTTCTGTCCGCGTCCCCACTGCACTAGAAGCCGTGATGCCACGTGGCCCTGTGAGCTTCCCACGCCAGTGGACAAACAGGCCAAGACTGGACTTACCGTGCTGGTAGTGTGACCAACCCCAAACAGCACGAGGGGCCGGGCTTGCTGATACTCCGCGGGGACGGGGAGGGGACGTCTGGAACTGAGAGATTCACTGGGACATTTTAGTGTCCGTGCCAAGAGATAAACTACAAATGGACAATTGCAGCAACCACGACCCCTCGAAGTCAAGGTAGCCAAGGGTTCGGTTCCTCAGGACAAACAAATCAGACGGGCCAAACTTCTAGCTGAATGAGACCATCCAGAAAGGGGGTGGACGAAGGAGAGGATGAGTATGATTTCCGCCCTGGGACACTTGGCTGTGGCAGAGGCCAGTGCTTGGCATGACAACCTTTTTTCTAACCTTTTAGTAGATTGCAGCCCGACAGCGTGATAGCATCGTAAAGAATCATGTTGCTCTGCCCTCAGGAAACAAGCAAGGGCGTGCGTCCTCAGGGGACGCCTGGGGGACGGACATGCGAGGGACACGCTGGAATGGACTCAGTGCCAGGTCACGTCGGCGGGCCCGGCTGCACCGCAGGCCCCAGACTCCACCGGGGCGGCCGTTTCCAGGGTGCATGCGTGTGCGAATAATACCCACAGAGCCTTCCTCAAGTTCGCCACGGTGGCCTCCTGTTTGCTTCGTCGGGGCTTTCTCGTTGCCTCTGAGGGACGAGATGCATCAGGCTATGTGAGCGCCCATGCACATGCAACCGCAAGTGTGAGAGACGAGGCCTCCACCCGGGCAAACGAGGCTTGAGCCGCAGGGCCCGGCAGATCGATCCTTCCTCTCGCGCTCCCTGCTCAGCGGGGTCCGAGTCCCAGGAGCTCCGTGTGGTCCCTCTGAAGACAGAGCCGTCAGCCTGCGAGGCACGGAGACCTCCGTGGTGTTTGTTTTCCTGCCTTCCAGTCTCAGTTCCCTCTTGTCTGAGATTGCCCCAGGAGAAATGTTAGCACAGAAGCCTTCACCTCGGGCTCTACTTTCGACGGCACCTGGACTAAGAATCGACAACAATAATCCTACAATTTTAACTATGCAGCCTTGTTCACAAAAAGGAGAGCTTTATAGCGTCCAAAATAAATGAGACGTCAAAGCCAGAGTGGCCGTGGGAGCCGATGCGAGGGCAGCCCTAGGGGAGCAAGGGACAGAGACCGGAGGGTGACGGGTTCGTGTGAGGCTCAGATACGGGCTATGGTCAAGGGCCTGCGTTCGCCGGGGCAGCAGCCTCCGGCATCCGGCGGGAGCTTGAGGGGCCCCCATCCATGAAACAAGACTAGAGAAATTCTCCCTGCTGCTCCAGGAAATTAGCAAGGACGTTTTCCATCTTCCCGGAGGCCACCATGAAAAGGCTCACAAAAGCAATGGAAACTCCGTGCATGTGACTCGGGGCCTTGCGAGGTATGGATTTCCACCCGTTCCTGGTGTGCGGGTCTCAAGATAAGGAATTAGAATAAGAGTGTGTCGCGTGATTGGAATCCCGGGAGCCCAGGAAGGGCACGCCTCTGAGCCAGAGGATGAGCCGACCTGAAGCGTCGTCCGAGCAGGAGACACGGGACTTGCATCCGGGACCCAGAGATACCTGAGAGTGTAGACAAGCAGACAGGTCAACATAAACACAGAACGGGCAACACTTTTAAAGAAACCAGTAACTTAGAAACATCAGAAATGAAAAATGTCACAGAAATTAAAAACTCGAGGGAAGGGCTAAACACAGATGAGACAGAGCCGGAACAGGATTCAATGAGCCAGAACACAGAGAAAGGAATACCATCCAGAAAACAGCACAGAAAGATTAAAAATGGTTTAAATTATGGGCCATCAATAGATATGAAAAACAGAATGAGATGATCCACCGTAGGCGTTGAGGAGAGGCATTGAGACAGAGGCGACACTCCGAGATAATGACTGAGAACTTCCCGGAACGGACCATGGATGAGTCTGCTAAGGCTGCCATAACAAAGCACCACAGGCAGGAGGCTTCAACGACAGACATCGATGTCTCCCCGTCCAGAGCGGATGTCTAAAGTCCAGACGTGGCCAGGCTGGCTCCTCTCCGGGGCGTGGGGACGGCCGTCTCTCCCCATGTCCTCACGAGGGCATCCCTCTGTGTGTGTCCCCTCAGCTCTCCTTATAAGGACACCAGCCCTGTGGGATCAGGCCACTCCATGACCCTGTCACGTCTTTGTTAAAGACGCTGTCTCCAAACACCGCCACCTTCTGAGTCACCGGGGTCAGAGCTTCCGCTGTGGATTTGGGGACACGATCCAGCCCATGACAGAAACAACCGAGGATGAAAAATTGTGGAAGCACCAGTCTGAGACTCGAGCAAAACCAAACCACAGAATCTGCACCAAGTGGGGCCGTGGAGGAGGTGGGACGGGGAGGTGCTCACGTCCGGGGGCAGCGCCAGGGCCGCCGATGTGGGTGAGCACGAGGCCACACCGTGGCTGTCCAGACGGAGACCCGCTGTTGAGCGGGAACGACGTCCACGGGGCGATCACTCCACGGGGAGCCTGAGTGGCTCTACACCCGTGACAGGAGACCGTCCACGTCCCCGGAGCCCAGGGAGCAAGCAGGGCCTGCAGACACTGAGGGGTGGAAGCAGCCGGCAGCTGAGTGTCAGCAGCCAGGTGTAAAACAGCAGTCGGTGACTCACTGGGGACACCGAAGGTCGGGGGGGACAAAGAGGGAGCTTCAGGCCCCCGCGTGAGCTGTGGGCGCCACGGGACACCCCAAAGTGATCCGTGGGGTGCAGGGGCAAATCTTGACCCGACACCAAGAGGACACGCGATGCGGCCCTGTGGCGGCACCAGGCCACTGGAGACGCTGGGTCGTCCTTGCCCTGGGCCACAGGACACCGTGCGCTGTCCACGCTGCTCCCGGGCAGGGACCACAGCGAGCAGCACCCCGCAGGCCCTGCCCACCACAGGGGACCCTCTCTTATTTTGCACAAAGTAGCGCAGTAGGTGAGTGCCCCGCCTGCTCGTCTCTCCGGGCACAGGGGGGATTCCTGCAGCAGGCCTCGCCCCCGCTGTTCCGGGGCACGGCAGCCTCACTGCCTGACTCCCCTCCTGCCCTCCCAGCACCGTCCCCCGCAGGGGGCGACCCAGGCCTCTCAGCCAAGCCCTGTTCCCCACATCTGGAAAACAGCCCGCCCTCTTGCCCAGCATAGGCCTGGGACACACGTTGTGGACTCACTCTGCCCTGGGGAGCCCCCCGGGCCTTAGGAGGCCTCCTAGGAAGGCTGGCGGGGAATTGTAGGGCCCAGAGAGCCAGGGTGTGGTCTACAAGGGCGGCCGTGGGATCTGGGTAGAGACAACCCTGGCCGTGGGGTTCTGACTCCAGAGGGAGAGGCAGAGCAGGGCCAGGGAAGTTGGAGGGGAGCCCGCGGATCCGAGAAGGCCGCGCGTCAGGTCACCTGCACCCGCCACTGTGATCTACGGATGAGGCTTCCTCATCAAACTAGGTGAGCGCTTAAAAGTCGTGTACCCGAGTGTGCACACACCTCACACGGTGCACAAGCATACACAGCCCCACGACCAGAGGACAGCCCCGGGGGGCTCCGGACGCTCCCGCAAGCTCTCACAGGCCACATCTCACATGGTGCACACACACCTGCACACATATACACAGCCCCATGACCAGAGGGCAGCCCCGGGGGCTCTGGACAGGGCTGACCCTGGGCCGCTCCCGCAAGCTCTCACGGGCCACATCGAAGGCGCAGGAGGCTGATGATGGCGACGCCCTTCTCAGGCCTGAGAGCAGAGGGCTGGCCTGCACGTGCAACGAAGAGCAGAAGAACTGGTGGGACCCATCCCTTCCGGGGAAACGCGAAGCTCTGAGTAACCAGGGACAAAACCCCTGCCTGTATGAGACACAAATGACCTGCTCTGAAAACCGAGGCTTGATGTAATGGCATGTGACTGTCGCCAAAACCTGTTCAATTCATCACCTACAACAGTGCTCATATTCTTGCTTATTTCTAGAAGTTAGAAACAGTGTTTTGCAGTCTATTAAGAAAAAGATCAGGGACGCCTGGGTGGCTCCGTCGGCAAAGCATCCGACTTCAGCTCAGGTCATGATATCAGGGTTCATGAGTTCAAGCCCCACTTCAGGCTCTGTGCTGACAGCCAGCTCAGAGCCTGTCTTCGGGTTCTGTGTCTCCCTCTCTCTCTGACCCTCCGCTGCTCATGCTGTCTCTGTCTCTCAAAAATAAATAAAACATTAAAAAAAAGAGAAAAAGATCTTCCAAATAAAGCGTTTCAGTGAGTTTTGAACCCGTTTATTAAAGACACACTAGTGCGACCCTCCCTAGCGGGTGTGCGGGACCAGGGATGGGTCCCGGCAAGGACAGGCTCTCAACAAAGGCCTGTGTGCAGCTGACGGGCCACGATTCGGCAAGCGCAGCTGAAGGAGCCCTTCTTTGTTCGAATTTGCGAATTTACATATCTTTCTGAGGTGTTCTTTTTAGCTGTGACAGCCACGTGTCGAAGCCAGCCCGTGTGGACGAGAGCCGTGCCGTCCGGGTTTACAGCGAGAGCGCCAGGCCACGGGGTCAGAAGTCACAAAGTGTGCTCATGCACACCAGGCTCCCTGTGCTGCTAAAATTATTAATTTTAAATTATAATGTTAATTGAAAATGTCTTTTATAATGAATGAACATTTTGAAATATGTTTATTTCATTTTATCTCATCTTTTCTTTCTCATTTTCATGTATGTCTTGTGGTATGTTTAATATTTAATATTTTAGTGCAGTTAATCATGTGCGTAGTTTTAATTAAATAGATTACATATTTTTAAGGGAATTTCCTCAGATGCTTTTTCCCAATGGGCGAGTGATCAAAATGTTTAAAGACCACTCACCAAATTATTTTTTTAATTTTAAAGAGCTAAAACATATGTATAAAATACTGAGAGGGACACTGGAAACGGCCAAGAGTTTTCCACGGGCCGTGTCTGCTGGATCTGGCACGAAGCACACGAGAGGCTCGCTGCCGCCGGGTGGAGGTGAGATGGCTCCTGTCTCAGGCTGGGGGGGGGGAGTGAGCCTCCAGGCACGGTCATCAGTGCCCCGCACACGTGAAAAAGGCTGCCGTGTGGTGGGAACCGGCCAGCGTCCACCGGTGTCTGGCCACAAGCCGGGGCTCAGCAGCTCGGGATCGAGGCGGGGTGAGTGTGGCAGCAATGTGGCAGAGGGCGCTGTCCCCAAACACGCCCGGTGCCGGCCGTGGAGGCGCCAGTGGACCCAGCACATACCCCACGGCGCCTCTGCAGCCAGGCACGGGGGAGGGGGGGAGAGCCGGGCACCACGTGCGGGTGACGCAGGTGCCCACCCACGACGGGTCACCGTCCCCGGAAGCACAGAGGGACTATCAGGTGTTCAAGTCCGTGAAGTCGCTGACGGTCCCTCAGGAGAGCCTGCTGGCTCTGTCCCCAGTCCTGCTGCCAAGGACCTCCCCTCACTGCCCCGCGGTGGCCACAGCAGGGGTGGGGGGCTGTCTGCCGCGTGTTGCTGCCCCCCAAGCTGCAGGCCCCCCCCCCATGGTGCCCCGCCGAAGCACAGGGAGGCAGAGTCCTAATCAGCCCAGAGCGAGGACGGTCCTCAGAAGCCCTGGGATTAGCAGCTCAGACCTCGGGGGGCTCTGAGATGTTCTGTGACACGTCCCGGGCGGGGGGCCGGTCTCCGGGGTCGCGGCAGAAGCCGCCGGCCCCGCCCAGCCCTGCTGTCCTGCAGGACGGTGCTACTTGCGATTACAAACAGCGCTTGCTTGGGGACAAAACTCGGCATGAAAATGTTCAAGAAGGAAAAAAAACCCTTCGGATAATTTTGATGGGGATGAAGTGACTGATCCTTTCCGGGAGTTTATATGTCCTCGCGGGGAGGGCTTTGGATTAAAACTCTCCATCCTGGGAACTAACACATGGCGCTTCCTGCCGCCTGTCACTTGAAACGAAAGTATTTGGCTTAAGCTTATTTTTTCTCGTTAAGCTGCCCAGCACATACTTTGCCCTGAGAGTGGTTTTACAAAGCAAAGATATTTATTTCCCGAGCTGCGGAAAATCTGTGCCCCTCCGAGTGACCTGCTTACGTGACACACTAAGTAACAAAGCACACGTGCGAGGTGCTGCTGGGGCCCGTCCCCGACGGCTCTGTCTGCAGGTGCAACTGCATGCAGGACAGCGAGGGTCAGGTCACAACGTCCCAGATAAGTGCCGAGGGGGAGGGCACTCAGGCAGCTCCCTGCCCTCCCCCCAGGAGGCTGCAGCAGCAGCAGGGGCGCAGGAGACCCCCACCACCTATGGCTGCGAGCTCATCTCCCTCTGTACTGGGGGGAAGCGGACATGCACGCCCAGGCCTGCCGCGGGGCCAGCCCCAGAGCGAGCTCGTCAGCCGGGCCGCTGGCGGGCGGGGGCCAGCTTGGACGGGTGCCCGCCGTCCTGGTCTGGAGCCTCTTGGCGCCGAGGGTGAGTGTGTCCCCAGGGCCATGAGCACATGGCCGCCTTCGTCCCTCCCTGTAACTCAGGCACATGCCGAAGGTACCCAGAAAGTCCCTGAGAAATGCCTGTGCAGGGAAGGCAGGCAATGATTAGGGGGGAGAGGCCATGAGGGGCTGCTTCCAGGACACCCCATGCTGTTCCCTCCCACACGCCCTGAACAGGCCCGGCCACCCAGGGGGCTGGCACAAACACAGTGGCTCCCTCCCAGCCAGGTGGGGCCTGCAAGGTCCAGCCTGCGTGGAGTGTGGGTCCCCCATGGTTCTTGTCACCATCTGCAGACCTCTGATCTCCTTCCAGAGTGGAAACAGGGGTGCTCTAGCACATCTGCAACTGTGTGCCCAGCATCTGGAACATGCCAGAACATGCTAGAACACCAAATAAGTGTCCCGTTTGGGTTTCTGTTGACTCCGTGAGTTAGGAGCCTGCACTGAGGAGAAGGGGCTGGAACAGGGCAGTTGGCCCACCCAGGACTCCGTGCCCCCATTTGTAAAATAGTCAATGAAAGATGACTATATTCAGGGACCCCCTGCAGCCCACCGTCTGAGTCTAATGTTTAAGAGGATGAGCTGAAAGTAAAGGGCGAGAAGCTGGAGAAGGGTTTCCCTGGAGATAGACCACCTGGCTGGAGGCAGGCCGCTCTGCCTCCCTGAAGTAGGAAGGAAGTTTCTGGAATTATGGCACCTGCCTACTCACTGCAGGAAAAGTTTACTGTGCCTCAAGCATTCCGCTCAAATCCGAGCCTCCTGCTGTACACTGAATATTCACCACGCAGAGAGACCTATGTCCTAATCCCTGGAGCCTGTAAATGGGACATTATATGTGGAAAAAAGACTTTGTGGGTGGGATTAAGTTCGAGATTTGGGGGTGAGAAAGCGTCCTGGATGATCAGGACAGGCCCTAAATGCAAGCCCACACGTCCCTGTCCAAGAGAGGCCATCAGAGAGGCGCACGGGTGTAAGAGCAGGGCCGCATGACCACGGGGGCGGAGACCACGGGACCGGCCACGGCCCACGGCAGGCCGGCAGCACCGAGCTGGGAGGGCTCCGGGGAGGCACAGCCCTGCCCACATCTCCATTCCTGCCCGTGAACGGCCTCCGGCCTCCAGGTGTGTGAGAGAGCCTGACCTCCAGCTGCTGCAGCCGCACGTCTGTGGGGCTTGGTTGCGGTGGCCGGAGAGGCTGGCGCGCCACCACGGCAGCAGGGCCGCGGCTGCCGGGCGGGACGGTGAGTGGGGGCTCCGCGGCTCGCCTGGCGGGCAAGCAAGACCCCGGCCCCGTCCACCGCCTCAGAGAGGAGGCAGGACCGGCCACGCGGAGGCGGACTCACCTCCCTGTGAGGACCGCGGGGAGACGCTGAATCACGTGGTCCCTTTACCTCAGTGGTTTTGCTGGACAGAGGTGTGGCGCTGCCCGGCTGGGCGCACCACCCCTGCCGACTCCCCGCGTCACGACGCACTCTGTGCCCGCTGCCCGGCCGCGCCGACGGCCAGCTGCCGGAGGAGGCATTGGCGGGATGCGGGGCGCTCGGGCCTGTGCGTGGCTCGTCCTGAGCAGCGGCTTCGGGACCGCCCCCCCCTCCCCGGGAGCCCCCTCAGGCCGACCCGCCACCGCCTCCCTCACCAGCCCGGCGTCTGCTGACACGCTCACGCTGAACGCGGGCCCTCACACGACGTGCAGGGGCTCCGGAGGAGACGGGAGGTCGGTGGGTGTCCAGAGGGGGTGACCGGCCGGAGGCCACAGCTCCCAGCGGGGACCTGGGGTCTGGTCACCTCTGGACGAGGATTCTGCAATGCACAGAAGTATGATTTCCAGAAAATGAAGCTCATTTTAATGGACTAATTAATTCAAAAATTCCATGTAAGTATCAGTTAAACTTCCCGTGATGGTCACGGGGCCGGTGGAGGGGCTTACCTTCCGCGCGGTGGCCAGGCCACCGCCCCAGCCCCGGGGGGTTTCCTTCTAGCCCTTCCTTCCCCCAGCTTTGGCATTTCTGCCTCTCGAATCACGCTGGCCGGTGCCGGAGCCTAGCTGAGGTGTGACGTGCCGTCCTGGGGAGGTGAGGCTCTGCCCCTTCTTGTTCACTGAGCGCCCACTGGGACACCGTCTTTGGCGAAGGGACCGTTCGCCGCGTCGCCGTGTTCCCGTCGCGTTGTGTGCGCCTCCATTTCCATCTGTGTTGCAGGAACCTCCCTCCGCGCTCTAACCTGTCTTTTCACTTCCTTAATGAGGCCTTTTAAATACAAAAACGGCCATAATTCTAGGACAGTCCAATGTATCGTCTCTGCTGCCGAGTTAGTGGCTGTGGCTCCTGAGACCGTACATTTACAGCCTGATCTGCACCATCCCAAGTTCCTAAATAGTTTCCTGTATTACCTTGTAGGAAACTTCTTTTTGTCTCTCATTTTTGTTTCCACGGTCTCTCTGAAATTGATTTCTGTGGATGCTGTGAAACAGGGGATTCTCGGCCAGCTGTTGATAGATAATAAGCGCCCCCCAAACTTACGTATCTGGCTCACGAGCGTGGGCTTGGCCGGCTGCTCTGGGCCTGGTGGCTTCCTGATCTCTCCCCGCGGTGTCTCCTATGCACCAGTGCAGCTGCAGGGCGGCCGTTGGTTGGTGACCTTCCATGCCTCCCCCACATTCTGGGGAGGGCTGGCTGATCGGCAGGGGACACAGGCTGTCCGGGCCACACGTCCCTCATCATCCAGGGGCCGTGTGGTGGCCGTTATGGGGCTCTCGAGGACAGCAGCACAGCAAGCCCAGGAGGCACATGCTTTGAGGTCTGCGTGTGTGTCCCCTCGGCCACCGTCCTGATGGCCAAAGTAGATCTTGAGCCGAGCCCAGGGCCTGAGAAACACACCCGAAGAAATACGGCGATGGGGAGGGGGGACTTGGGGACCACGTTTCCAATCTGTTGGGCCCCTGCTGTCCTTGGTCCCCAACTTGTAAAATACACCTAACTCCCTCAGGGACCTGGGTCTCGCTGGACTGTAGCCTCAGGCCTGTGTCCTGAGCCCTCTAAATGCAAAGACCCAAGGGGCAAAGCGGCATCTGCCCCCAGACCCACACACAGTCTGTCTGGCACTCGCTCTACCTTGGAAGGTCAGATTTCGTGGGAACTTAAGACGCCCCGAAGTCCTTTCACCTGGCCGGGGGTCTACCCTGCATCACCTTCAACCTTTCAAAGGGTTTTATCCCTTGGTTTGACCAACCCAGAAGCCAACCATCATTTGGGGGTTTTAGAAATATTCAAGCCGTGAGACCCAGCACCCCGGCCTCTCTGTATTCCCTCGCGATTGTGCTCACAAACTGAGAGCTCTGGGAGCCTGCCTTCCTCTTCCTGCAGATTAGCAGAGGCAGCCGGCCGGGTGACGTTCCTGCGTGCACAGCGCCTCGCTGAGGCCGGCAAGTTCACTGCATGCACTTTCTGCCTTCAACCCGTCCCAGGAGACGGTTCTGCCCATTGTCTGGCAGGTTCAAGGCTGCCTGTGTCCGGCCTCTGTGACAAATGCCTCCTCATTTTCCCAGCCTCTGCCAGCCAGAGGATTGGGGTTTTGTGACAGCGGCATCCCCACGTCTAGGAGGCAATTTCTGTATCAGTCAGTTTTGCTGTGTAACAGACCATCCCGAACCTAAAAGCTGAAATCAGCAACCACTCACTGAGCTCCCGACCCCAAGTCCTTTGCCGCATTGCGCTCACCTCGTCTGCTCCTGACCTTGTCATGCATTTGCTACCGACATGTTCTCAGCCTCACAAGAAGTTACTAGTATTGCTCTGTGCGGCCCGTACTTATTTGGATTTACCCACATACCTCCTCATTGTCTGCCCCCAACCTTGTCCCCCAGTCTGTCTCCCATGATGGTCCTCGTGTGGATAACACCCAGGTGCAAGATGAGTTTTATCCGTGTTTCTTTGGGGGGTTACTTTCTTTTACTTTCGTTTTTTCCTTTGTCTTCATTTTTATTTCTTTAAGTGATATTTTCTTTTACTTTTCCTGCTTCGTGTTTTGGGTGTTTCTTGAATCTGGAGCTCAGTATCTTACATCAGTTTTAGGAGATGATCAGCCATTATCTCTCGAAAGGCTTCTCTGCTCTTACTCTCCCTCCTCCCCGTCAGGGACACGAAGGACACACTTGTTAACACGACCGTTTACGCCTCGTCCCCTGTCGTGTATAGTTTCCGGTTTTTGTCTCTCCGCACTTCCCTCTCGGTCTCCACACAGTCATACACCGTGGGAACCAAGTTTAGTCAGAGCTGAACCGTATGACCCACTATCCCTGACCAGACCCCAGGTGAACCGTGGCCATCACCCATCGGGGGAGGGGACCCAGCTGGGGTGTCGTCACCCTGCGCTCGCCTCAGTGGTGTGGGGGCCATGTGGGACGTGCCACCCTCAGCCACACCAGGCTGCCAGGCTGCAGGTGGAATGTTAGTAGGGGCTTGTTTCTTTCTCGTGGTTGAAGATTAAACAGAAACAAAACCCCGCCACTTTCGCTCAGGGCCGCTCCCTGCCCAGGGTCTCTGTCCTCGAGAACGGGTCTCCTACAGCCCCACCCCCCAGAGAAGAGGGTCTTGGACAGAACCCAGGAGGCGCCCGGGGAAGTCTGCCCACACGAACGACGAGCAAAGGCCTGGTCTCGGCCCCCAGCCGCGTGAGCAGAGCCACGACCCCACTCCCGGAACGCGACGCCCGTGCTGGTTTGAGGACTCTGGCGCACGGATAATTTTTGCTCTAGGACGTTTGAGGAGACGGCCTCTGTCAGACCGAATCTGAGTCACTTCTAAGCTTATTTAAAATTTGACGTTCTTGGTGTGCGACATTCTCAGCTAATCGCTGTCTGGCGAGAGCTGCAGCGTCTCGTTCGTCTAAGGAAGCTTTGGCCTTGCCCCCGCCGCCTGGGGGAGCGGCCGCAGCCGGCTGGCCTCCGCGCCCGGAGGTCACCACCCTCTCTGGGCGACACCGGGGCCTCTGGAGCCCGCAGCCGGCTGCCCTCCCCTCACGTCACCGGGGATGCACCTCCAGCTCCCGGCTTCCTTCCCTCAGCTCTGGGGTTCACCCCCCCACCCCCGGGTCCAAACAGGAGCCTCACGCACCCCACTAAGAACACCTCACAACCCCGAACCACTGCGAGTGAAGAGGCGCGAGGCCACCGGGCGGGTGGGGAGGAGAAAAGGGACTGCGGCTAAGAAGGGGAGGGCAGGCCGCGCCGGAGGGGGGCGGGGGGCGCCGGAGGGGGGCGGGGGGCGGCGGAGGGGGGAGGGGGCGGGGGCGGGGCGCGCCGGAGGGGGGCAGAAGGGACGCGAGGGAATAGATGTGTAATGAAGAAGAAAATCAACCAGCAGCAGCCTGGTTCTGGCAAACGATCAGTAACATTGCAGAGGGAAGGGAGCCCTTCACCACCACCATCCCTCTCCGGAGGGATGGGGGGCAGCCCTGCAGCCCCGGGGCGTTGGGAGGGTGGACAGGGTCTGTTAACAGTGTCGTGCCAGACGAAACGGATGAGTTCCTTGAAAAACCAGACCTACCAAAAATGACACTAGCAGACATAAAACCCTGAATGTCCCGTGTCTCTTACAGAAACTGAGTCAGTAATCGGACAACTCCCCACAGACAGCCCCTGGCCCTGAGGGGTCACAGGCGAACTTTCCTGTAAGGGAAGATGAATATACCCTAGCTCTTGCTTCTGCAAAACACAAACAAAGCGACACACCCAAGTCACCTGGACCCAAACCCCACAGGCCAGTGCTCCCCGTGAGCATCACACAAAATCTTAAATGCAATTCGAGCAGGTTGAGTCCAGGGACGGAGAGAAACAGGCCAGGAGTGCAAGGTTGTTTTAACATTTAAAATCAGTCCATGCGATTAACGGCAAAAGGCGGAAAGCAGAGGATCGTCCCCATGGGTGCAGAAGAAGTACCCACAAGCCGGAGACAGAAGGTGCACAATCCAACAAAGGGCGTGTGCAGAGCCCCAGCAGGTGAGCTCAGGCTTGACAGAGAAGGAGCACCAAGCATCACGCGGCCACTCGCGGTGAGGGGGTGGGGGGGTGTACACACGCATTGGGTCAGCGGTGCTGCAGTTTGCGGATGTCAGCATGGGCGTAAGGAGCCGTGGCCTCCGTGGCCCAGCACACAGGATTGACCCCAGATGGGGCCTAGCCCTGAGAGGACAAGGTAAAGCTTCTGGAGGAGCCCACGGAAGAATGTCTTCTGACCTTGGCCTTGGTGAGGATTTCTTGGGCAGAATAAACAAGTACAAACTGTAAAATAAAAAATCAACAAACTGGAATTCGTCAAAATTTTAAAAACTGCTCATCAAAAGACTCCATTCAGACAATGGAAAAGTAAGCCGAAGGTGGAGAGATCTCTGACACACAGGACACAGGACATCTGTCCAGAACACGTTAAGAAGGACAAATGTGACGCACCTGAGTGGCTCAGTCGGATGAGCATCCGACTTCAGCTCAGGTCATGATCTCACGGTTCGTGGGTTCGAGCCCCGCGTCGGGCTCTGTGCTGACAGCTCGGAGCCTAGAGCTGCTTCGGATTCTGTGTCTCCCTCTCTCTCTGCCCCTCCCCCGCTCATGCTCTGTCTCTGTCTCAAAAATAAATAAATAAATAAAACAAAAACAAACAAACAAAAAGTCAAACGTTAGAAAAAGTCAAGCCTTGGCCAGGACCTGAGCACACCCTGCACTCCTGCCAGTAAGCCGCAAAATAGGCACTGAGCGGGAAAGTGCAAGCCACGCCAGGACGGGGTGCACACCCACCAGCACATCTGCCACGAAGAACGTGCCACCACCCAGCGTGGCAACGATGCAGAGCCCCGGGTGCTCGGCCACGGCTGGCGGGAGCGTCCACGGCACCACCGCTCCGGAAAACATTCGGACGGTTTCTAGTAAGGCTGAGCGCGTGCCCACCCCGGGGCCCAGGGACTCTCCCTCTAGGGGTGCACCCGGGAGAGACGGGCACCTCCGTCCACAAGAGACTCGGGGGACAGGGATGCACAGGGGCCTCACTCACCACACCCCGGAACCGAGGCAGTCCGCAGGCGGAGAGTGAGTGGACCCGACACCGCGGAGCCTCACCTCGGGGTGAGAGCAAGCCGCCACGGCGGCGGGAGAACCCAGCTGCGCGTGACCACACACATGGTTCTCAGAGATTAGGGTGAGTGGAAGCAGCCAGACCGACAGGGGGTCCGTGAAGTTGGAAGTTCAAGGAAGGCCAGGCGAGTGTGTGGTGCTGCGACGCGTGCGGAGTGTGCTATGATTTGTGCATTTTACTGGATGCAAATTCACCTTAATTTTTTTTTAAAGCACCTTTCTAAGCACACACCAACATTCACGGTGAATACGTGTGGCATCAGGGAGACGTGGCCGGCTCAGGGCCACTGCAGGAGCCACCACCCCAGCGCTGGCAGCAGTTTGGACTTTGATTTCTCCCTGAGATGCTGATAATGCAAAGGGTCGTATTGTCCACTTCGGAGTGTTTCTCGGTTAGCATGTTATAAATAGATCACCTCCACACTGTTGCTGGCGCCGTTCAGCTAAACCGAGGCACAGCCACCGTGTAACGCAGTGCACGTCTGGAAGCAGAAGACGCGAGCTTGGATGCACGTGCACCCACAAAGCCGCGTCCACGAGACAGCCCTGACCCGGCCCCCAGCCCCCCACCCGCCCGCCCCCGCAGGCACCGGCCAGCACTGCTTGGCCTGCAGTGTCCCGGGGCTGGTGTGTGTTTATCTGCGTGGACACACTGCGCACACCCGCTTGGCCCCGAACTCTGCACGTGGGTCGGAGCGCACAGCCTCCATCCTCGTCCCCGTCGGCCACTGAGCAGCGTCGCATCCTGGGGACACATCGCAAGTTGTGCGTCCATTCACCTGTTGACGAGCACCTGGTTTGGAGCTACGGAGAACAGGGTGCTGAGGATATTCTTGGACGCGTCTTTCTGTGGAAAGACGGGGGTGGGGAGTCCCAGCTGCTCACAGCCGGGTGCACGCTTCACTTCCCGGGAAGCTGCCAAACTCTTCCAACGCGGCTGCTTCCTTTTCCATCCCAGCCGCCAGCACCCTGACCCCCGCGTGTCCATCCCGGCCGCCAACACGCGGACCCCCGAGAGTCCATCCCGGCCGCCAACACGCGGACCCCCGCACGTCCTCGCCCCCCCGGAGGCCGTCAGTCTCCCTCGTGCAGCCGTTCAGGTGTGAGCGTCCTGCAGCCACACGGTGCTCTTGCCGAACCGCTGATGATGTCAGGGACCGCCACCGCCAGTCTCACTTCCGACCTCCGCTGGGCTGCTCCCGCGAGTGTGACAGGTGAAGCTGGCTTGTGGAGGGAGGAGGGGGTGACTCACCACAGGGAGCGGCCTCAGCCTGCCGGCGTCGAAGCTGGAGCTCCGGCTGCCGTCCCCGTGGCCACCGGCTGAAGGAGGGTGGGGGGAGGCACTCTTGGGTGGGCGTTTCATGGGCTTTTCACCGCTCACTGGCACCCCAGCGCTTTGGGGGTGCACAGCCAGCCAGGCGGGGAACCCCTTGTGTGCGTAAGGCACCACCAGCAGGCTGGGGCAGTAAGGGCCCCCCAGGGGCTGCCTGTGCCCTCCCAGGTCCCCAGGGAAGGGGCGAGGCCATTCCGAAGCCGGGGGACACCCAGAAGCAGGCCAGCGGGGACGTGGGGCTGGCCGCTCAGCCGCACGTCCTCAGCTCTGTGCAAATAAAACCACTCCAAGTCCGGTGCAGGGCCAGCCGCTTAGCCGGGGCCGGTCCTTTGGCCGCCTCACAGACGTGGTCTCACAGACGTGGTCTCACAGATGCGGCCTCACAGACGTGGCCTCTGGTGCCGGTCTCTGCTCATCAGCTCTGTCTCAGGGTGGAGGTGCCTGTCGGTCACCGTGTTATAAACTGCAGCAGAAGCCCCTGGGTGTCCATCTGCTACTCAGCAGCCACAGGCAGAGCTCAGGTCCTCCAGGCCGCTGACCCGGCCTGTGCCTGGCCCTGCCTGGGCTTTTAGGCCCTTTCCTTGGGAAGGTCACATGTCTAACCCGCAGCGTCCCTGAGAACGATGGCTCCCTTGTGAGCCCCTGAGGATGCGGGTCTCTGCCGTTCCAGGCTCAGGGAAGGGATCCCGAAAATCCAAGTTGAGGGACAAGGAATTCCTGAGCAAGGCCAGGCGTCCTCTGCAAGAGGCTCCCGCGTCACCAGGTCCTGAATCCCGGGCTGACCAAGGACGCGAGGCCAGTGTGCCGTGTGCCCCTCTGGCCGCCGTCACAACCTCCGGGCTGGCAAGCCCTCGTGCTCGGCGCCCCGCAGCGGGGACGAGGCAGTGACCAGGGACAGGCCTGAGCAGTGGGGGTGCTCGCGAGGCGGCTCCCCACTCCGGGCGCCCTGCTGACCAGGGAAGGCAGCCTTGCCCTGGCCGGAGGGGGCAGGACGGCTGTGGACAAGCCCCCCACCGAGGGGGCCGTCTGGGACGTGTGTGGTTGGCCGAAGTCCTGGACGGGCAGGTGGCCCGCGGAGGGGGAGCCGGGCTGGGCCCGTTCACGGGGGTTTGAGGAGGAGGCACGTGGCCAGGGGGCTGGGGTAGGCGGCCTCAGGACGGACTCACCACACACCTCCTGACCGCGGGCTCAGGTGACAGGGGTCAGTGTAGGTTCTGCCTGTGTGCCCAGGCTCGGGCAGGCTGACTGCCTGGTAAACGCGTGGGACAGAGCCGGCCGGGCAGAGCCCCTGGGGACGTGTGGCAGGTAGGGACACGATGGCCTTCAAGGCCACACCAGATGTGCCGCAAAGGCCGTGCTGTTCCGGACCCTGGGAGCCTGGCCCTGCGGGGTTGGGAGTTTAGGGAGCGAGGGCTCCAGCAAGAGACATAATTGGTTCCCCCAGAATGGGAAGCTGGGGTGCCTTCGGTGTGCAGGCTCCTGAAGAGGTTAATGTGCTCCTTGGGGTGACCGCCCATGGCCGTCAGGGTGCTGCCACCCAGGGGGACAAGGCAGCCAACGTGTGGGGTCGAGGCCCTCCTAAGGCACCTGTTCCCCCCTCCCCAGGGGCCCATGGGAACCCCCACAAGTCGGCGTAGCAAGGGCATCCCTGCTGCGCCCTTGGAGTTCAGAAGGGCAGCTCCCTCTGCACGGGCGCCTGAGTGGCCGGGGAGCTGGGGAGGGAAGGGGACATGAAATAGGCCTTGAACACCCTCATGGTGGGCCCCAGACGCCGAGACTGAAGCTCTTGATGATACCCTTCTCTGTGGCGTCACGTGTCACCCACATAGCTGCCTGTGCCCCTCCTCCCTCCTCCCCTGCATCCCCCACTGTTGCATTCAGGGTGCATCATGGTGGCCAATTTCAGGGTGCACCCCGGCAGCAGGTATCGAGATGGCTCTTGGTGGAGCCAGCAGGGAAGGCAGGCCACCCAGAGCCCAGGCTCGAAGCAGCCCTGGCGGGGGGGGGGGTGCCTTTTCAGCTGTACGAGGGGTACTGGACGGGGTGAGGAGGGGCCCCGGGGGCGGGCAGTCCTGCTGTTAGCCCTCTTCCTGCACGAGGGGCTCCCGAGTTCTGGAGGCTGGAGCCAGAGCGAGTCCGGGGCCCCTCGCACCCTCCTCTGCCCACACAGGCCTGGCGCATCCTCTGGGCGATGCCTGGCGGCCAGAAGCACGGGTTCCGGGGAAGGGGTGCCGTGGCCTAGAACCGCATGCAGCCACGTGGCAGTGAATGCTTGTCCCACGTGAAAATACGGCTTATGACCGCTTGTCTGTGAGTAGAGCAGACACACCTGTCCTGAGGTGCGCGTGCTCCTGGCCGTCAGAACGGCCTGGTTCGAGGAACACGGTACCACACCGTTTTGTCTTCCAAAATGGGCTCTTTCTTCCCTAATTGGGATTGTTTTCCTCCATATTATAGAGCCACAAATATGACAGAGCTCTGAGACCAAACCAAGCCCTGATGTCACCTGGGGGACAAAGGGTGACCTTAGTGCTTCAGGAGGGGCCGTTTCGTGGATTCTGAAGGGGGTGTTGTCACGTCTCAGCCTCCTGAGACCTGGGCGCGTCTCACACGTGCTGCCGGCAGGGGGCAGCGTGGAGGCAGTTGTGTGAGGACGGTGGGGACTTCGGCGGCGGGCGAGGGCCTCAGCGTCCAGGAAGCCCAGCCGAAAAGAGCCACTCGTGGGGTGCTCGTTGCCAGATTCCTTCATGGGCGTCCGGGACACGAAGCACGACGGTGGCTCCGCTCTCAGGGCCCAGATGGCCACGCAGGCCTGACGGGAGCGAGGGCCCCTCCCGGCCCGTGTGGCATCGCCATGTTTTATTCACCTACGTCCTCGATATTTCATGGGCCCCCTGCCCGCGGCTGCAGGGGAAATGCGCCGCACGTCCTCGCCAGCTGCCTGGACCTCTGCTCCACGCAGGACGCAGAGGCCTCCGCTCAGAGCCGAGCGATGGGTCCTGTCGAGCGGAAGCTGGGCTGTAAGACGTGTGTGTTTGAAGTACCTCCTGAAAATGAAACTGAGTGCGAATGAGTGCCTCCAGGAGAGCCGAGGGTGTGTGCCGGCCAGGGGGCCTGTGGGCGCCGACCCCCCGGCGTGCCGGCTCCTATGGTCCAGCCCGCCTCTCTACGGGCCTGCGGCGGAGACCCCGGCCTGGGCAGTGCCAGCGGCACGGGCGGCTCCCCAGACCGAGGCTCGCTGGCTCCAAGGTGTCTGCCGGAGCTCTGGTCCCTGTGGGCCTGGTGGCTGTCTGCCCCGGTGGCCTGCAGCGCCCCGAGCCCTGTGGCTGCACGGGATAGCCCCAGGCCTCCCCCTGCGCTTCGGAGGGGCACACACCCCCTCCGCTTCTGCTCAGAGGTCTCTGGGCACGAGCTGACCGGCCACACTGCTGCTGCTGTAGTGGCTCAGCCGGGGGACCAGAGCGGCAGAGCTGCAGTGAGACACATCAGAGTGTGTGCACAGGCACACAGACACACGTGCACACACAGAGACGCAGATACATAGATGCACACGCATGTGCCTACATGTACAGACGCAGGCGTGTACACAAACATATGTGTACGAGCAAACACGCATGTACGTGCACACACAGACATACGTACACACAGATATGTGTGCACACGCCTACATGCACAGACACACGTGCACACAGACACACATGCACACAGATGCATAGATGCACACGCATGTGCCTACATGTACAGACGCAGCTGTGTACACACAGACACGTGTATGAGCAAGCACGCATGTACATGCACACACAGACACACGTGCAGCGCACACACAGAGGTACGTGTGCATGTGCACGAGGTGGGAGGCTCCAGACACGGGGCTCCCGGGGGTAAGCTGCCGGCACGGGCAGGCGCGGCTCTCTCTGCCCGCGGCAGCTCTTCAGATGCAGAGAGCGAACGACGCAGAGTCAAAGGCAGAAACGATCCAGGGTGGCGGTGGCGGCAGGTCAGCACGAGGCCGGAGGGCGCGAGTGAAACGCCACCTCGTGGACGTGCGAAGCGCAGCCCGCAGCGGGGACACGGCCAGACCGCGCCGTCCGCGGGACACCCTGTCCGACCGCAGGTCTTATTTTAAATCATGTGAGCGTCACGTAGCTACTTTTAATTTTAGATTTTTGCACCTTGTTCACAATAACATTGGCCGATGCTTTTCTTCCGCTGCTGAGCACGTCTGTGTGCGAGGGATGGGCCGCGTTTGTGGGTGACGGTGGGTGTGCCGGATGCTGAGAGCTGTGGGCACAGCCGCGGGGCAGCGTGCGCCCCGGGGTCTCTGCTCAAACGTCTGTGGGGCGGAGCCGGAGCAGGGCCGCTCGCGAGGCCCTGCACTTCCCCAGGCTGAGTGGCGGCGGCGGCGGCCGACTTCAGGATAACGACACAGCCAGAGGGAAGCAGAACCCGGGACAGGGAGACTTGGGGGCAGGGGGCGGCTGGGGCCTCAGGCGTGCAGGGCAGACACACCAGCACCCCGCTGCCACCGGAGGCCTGGACGTGGACGGAGCCGGAGCAGGCCTATGGGGGTCCCTGCGTCCCTGTGAGACGACCGGGCAGAGAAAGGGGCCGCAAGGCAGCGCGGGAGGCGGCCCTGCACCCGTGGGTCGTCTGTGTGGAGACGGCTGATCCCGGGCCTTCCTCCCCTCTCCTGGCCACCTCTGTGCTCCCTGGAGCAGCAGCCCCCACCTCTGAGCCCCGCAAACAGCCCCCGCCAGCGTGGCCCCAAGTGCCCCCGAGGGCCAGCTGAGGTCACCCGCCCATGCACCCCGAGTTCTCACGCCCGGAACGACCGCGTGCCCCATCCCGTCCCTAACAGCGTCTCCACACCTGCCCCTCCCCAGTCTCCCCCTGCACCCTGTCCGGGCGCCCATCGCGGTTTCCAGACTAGCTTCCCAAACGGTTCGCCTCTTCCCCGCCGGCACCTCACCCACTGTCGGCCTCCCACACGGTCAGCAGAGACACCTTTCCAGAAACTTCCGTCAGATGACGGCCCTCGTCCAAACCCTCAACACCTTCCCCTGCTCTGAGTTGAAGCCTTGTGGCCTCAGGCCGCCCGCCCCGTCCCCAGCCGCACCCCTCCCCACGAGGCACCATGTGAGGCCTGTGAGGGGAGGCCCAGCCCGCTGTCCCTCCTACGGGGCCCCTGCCAGCCTCTCCCTGCTCCCCGAGCTCGGGCAGCCCCCACCCCAGGAACAGCTGGGTCGTAGTGAAGGACTGAGCAGAGCCTGCCCGCTGGCAGCCCCCCTGCTCCTGCCTCGACCCCGGCCCCGGCCCCGACCCTGGCCCCAACCCCGGCCCCGACCCAGGCCCCGCCTGCCCTGGCCCCGACCCCAGCCCCGACCCCGGCCCCGACCCGGACCCTGAGCCCACTCCCTTGCCTGTCCGCAGCCTGCCAGGCAGGACCTCACCGTTTGATGGCTTCGGTGGGTGGGGGTGGGGGTGGAGACGGTGTCAGTAAGACAGGACTGTGCCCGGGGCAACCTCCCCCGGCCTCCCCACAGCGCCCCAAGGGAGGCCCCTGGGGGACGTGTGCACAGCAGGGCCCAGGGCTGGAGGGGCGGCCAACCCCCCTAGGGACCAGGGAGCTGGGGCTGTACCCTTGGGCTGGGGCCCCCTCCACGAGCCCCCCGCTGTCCTGGGGGTCTCCCCCTGCATGAGGCACCTCCACCCACCCCAGGGCTTCCTTCTCAGGGGCCTGGGCGCGTGCCCGGGATGCACCCACCGTCTGACGGGACAGGGACTCCCCTGCGGCCCCAGGCAGGATTCGATCGCGCCCTGCAGACACGCGGGGCTGGGTTTGCAGGCGGAAGGAGAGAATGAACACTTCTTCTCGGCAAAAATCCCCACGGGTTTCCGCCGAGACGGCAGGTGGAGGCTCCTGGGGGCGCTTCAGTGGGACTGGGAGAGGGGGCTTTGTCCTGAAACCCGGGCCGAACACGGCGTCCCAGGGACGGCTGCAGCCCCTGGACGGGCGGAGGGTCCCGCGGGAGGAGCCGGCGGCATCTGCTCCGCTCCGCACAACCCCGTCTTCCCACGTCAGCCTCAGTCGCCGCTGCACGAGTAGGCTCCCCGGAACCAGAGTGGACGGAGCCCCGAGGCCACAGCAGGTGAGGCCGGGTTGTGGGCTCCTGCCGCCCGCCTGCTCCACGCAGCCAGACAGCGAACTCAAGACCCTCTGGCAGCCCCTCCCCAGGCCGGGTGACCAGGGCCGCTGTTGGGCCTCACGAGCCTCACTTTCCCCACGTCACAGATGGGTGGGGGGCACCCGTGGAAAAGTCCACTCTGGATCCCCAGCAGTGGTCTCCTCTCCGGCCAGTAAGTGCTCCTTCTCTCTGTCTCGATGACAGGAAGGTGGGGGTGGAGCAAGCACATTCCAGAAGACACATCTCCACCTCCCGAGGAGCCCCTGTCCCGTACCGAACACCTGACATCACGGGCTGTCAGAGCCCGGCTGAGCTGCCGTGGACAGGAAGGCGGCAGAGGGCTCCGGGGGTCAGCGAGCCCTGGTGACCCGGAGCCCAGGCAGTCAAGGGGCCATGGCCAGGGACACGGGGTCTCCTGCAGAGCCGCACGCTCAGGGGGAGAACCCTGGCCCTCAGGAGGGCCTGTCGGAGCAGGAAAAGGAAAAAATGAAAGAATAAAAGGAGAGGTCTGCCGGGGAGCTCCCGGGGTGAAGCCCGGCTCCCGCGGGCGCTCGCCGGCCGCCAAGCTGCCTCGGGGAGAACCAGGGACAGAAATGTGGCTCCACGGGGCCCCAGGCTGGTGGTTTCTTGATTAATACGCCCGAGGAAATCAAGGAAGGTATTGAAAATGATCGACATTGAGGTGGATATGAAAAAGTGTAGAGGAAAAAGGGGACACGTGTGTGATGTGTATGTGATGAGTCACCAGATTCTAGTCCTGAGGTCGTTGTTCACTGTATGTTAACCAGCTTGGATTTTAATAAAAAAATGAACAGATAAATAGGACGAATGATGTGGTGAACTTGGTGACTAGATTAAGCGTCAGATTAGACGCAGATGTACATAAAATCTGTGACCTGGAGGGTAGACTTGAAGAAGTCACCTGAGCGCAGTGCAGAGGGACACAAGATGGCGGGCAGGGGAGCAGAGCACCGAAGGGGACGCTGCGGTGACGCTGAATAAACAGACCCTCCTGTCAGGTTCTAACGGTTTCATGGACCTAGCAGGGCACACGAAGCCGCGCCAGACACGGCACGTCAGAAACGGAAACTTCCCAGGACAGAGAGAAGATTATAAAAGCAGCTAAAGAGAAGAAGAAAAAGTCAGTTAAATCCCAATTAAACCAACCTCTCCACAGCAGCAGTGGAGGCCGTGAGTCGGATGTTTCCAGAAGCCTGAGAGAAAGAATTGTTCATCCCACACAATTATCTTCCAAGAATGAGGGCAGGACCGGGTCTCAGTCAGTTAAGGGTCTGACTCTTGACTTCCGCTCAGGTCATGATCTCACATCTGGGTTCGAGCCCCGCGTCGGGCTCTGTGCTGACAATTCGGAGCCTGGAGCTGCTTCCGATTCTGTCTGCCTCTTTCTCTGCCCCTCCCCCACTCACAGACCGTCTGTCTGTCTCTCTCTCTTAAAAATAAATAAACATTAAAAAAAATCAGTATTAGAATAAAAAAAAGAATGAGGGGGGGAGCAGAAACTTTGTAGTTGAACAAATATGGAGGCCCCTGCCTCGAGCCGCGGAGGAACGAGGTCCCGGTTTCCTCTCCCAGCTTGCAGAGCTGGAGGGCTGCTTCTCAGACCTTGGTCAACAGGCGAGGTGAGTAGTGACCTCGGGGACGTCGGAGCCTCGGAGCCCCGTCACCGCCTTGTGAGTTGGGGGCAGAGTCGGGACCCTGGGGACGCCAAGGGAGCAGACGTGGTAGAGCCGAGCGCCAGTGCGGAGGGCTCTGCAGAGACCGGGCTGCCGGGGGCGCCCCGGGGCCCGGGGCCCAGCGCTGGCCTCTGCCTGCCGGTGCCCAGCCCCCTGTGCCCAGGAGAGAGCCGCCTGGGAGGCGCGGGCGGAACGAGCCAGGAGCCCCCACGGGCTGGGAGTGTCCGTATCCTGCAGGCCAGAGTGGGAAGTCCCCTCAGCTGTCAGCGGGCTCAGCGGGGGCTTCAGAAGCGCCCCTGGGCCACGGCCGGGTTTGCCCCAGACCACAGGACCCGCCCCCCGGAAGCAGCTCCAGAAGAGCTCTCAGAACCAGCTGCGTGAATGTGACGTCCCGAGTCCAGCACCCGATGACGTAAACGCCACAATGTCTGGTATTCAGTTGAAAATTACCACACATGGAAAGAAGTGGGAAAATATGATCCATAACCGGGATCAAAGTGATCAATAAAAACAGGACCAGAAAAGACACAGACGACAGACCGTACACAAGGTCATTCAACCAGTCACTGCAACCCGAGTCCAGGTGTCCCGGGAGGCAGAGGGGCGCCGCGTGTGAAGGTACGTGAGCAGTGCTCACACAAGGCTCCCCCGCTCCCCGAGATGGGAAACCCGCCTAGTCCGTCGTGAAGAGTCGTCACAATGGACGAGGAACGGTGCCCACGCTCCCCTCTGGCTCAGCGGCACAGAAAGCTGGTGCTGCCCAAGCCGGCAGGCGTGGGGTCGCCCCCGCCACAGCCCACCTGGGGCTTCCTCGTCCCCTTCAGCTGTAGCCGGGGAAGAGGGGCCGCAGTCTCATTCACAGACTCTTCTATTCGCTTTCCAGGTGGGCTTTGGGAACTCGGGTGAACTCTGGGCTCTGAGACCCAGAAGGTGCCAGCTGGGAGCACCCAGGTGTGCCGGTCACTAACTCTGCATAAGGTGCAGAGGGAGGCAGGGAGGCCAGAGCTCAGAGGCAGGAAGCCAAGGTGGGCTCCATGGAGGAAGCAGAGCATTCTTGTGGGGGCGTGTACATAGGTGTGGGTATGGGTGCACACATGTGTGCTGCGTGCATGCAGGAGCATTCACGTGTGCATGCAGGAGCATTCACATAGGCATACATGTGTGCATGTGTGCATGTGTGTGGTGTGTGCACCAGGAGTGTTCACGGGGGTGTACATGTGTGTGCATGCGTTCATGTGTGTGCTGGGTGCATGCAGGAGCATTTACGTGGGCTCTGCATGTGTGTACGTGTGTGGTGTGTGCATGCAGGAGCGTTCACAGGGGTGTACGTGTGTGTGTGGCAGGTACGTGTATGTCATGTGCACATGTATGGTGTGTGCATACAGGAACATTTGTGTGGTGTGTGTGTGTGTGTGTGTGTGTGTGTGTGAGACTCAGTGATGGAATCACAAACCCACCACCATAACATGAGTTTTATGCATCTTCCTCAGCAACACGCCACCACAATAGCCAGAAATGGGAAGATCTAAAAGTATGAGCTGGGTCTGTTTGGAAAAATCTCCGCTCTTCACCCAGTATGTCAAGATGCAGAGCAGTATTAGTGTGATCTCACCGGCACTGTAGATTGACAGGTGAGCACACTCGGCGGCCTCTGTGTCCGGGAGAGGTCACACCTGTCGCACCGAGGACCGGACGGCAGGCGGTCGGGGACGGAGGGAAGCCGTCTGCTTGCGCTCCCCTCCTGGTGTTTACATCTCGTCACACACACACTAGCTTCGCACCGATTTGGGAGGAAAATCAGTGCTGGAATCTGAGCTTTCCCTGCAGAGGTGCCCAACTGGTTTCCGCGTCGCTGCGTCAGGCCATGTCCGTGTCCCTGCGTCAGGCCACGTCAGACACGCCAGTGACCGCACGAGCCCTGCCCGCCCGTTGCCCGTGGACAGGAGAATGGGCACGTGGACGTGGATCCGCGTCTGATGAAAGCTGAAACGCGGGCCAGCACGTGACCGCCGGGCGGGGCGAGGCCTGGGGACGCCTGCACTGCCTTTAAAACCCTCCTCGCCCCCGCGAGTCCTCACAGCCGGTCACCCTCCCCGGTCGGCCCTGAGGTGAACACGGGCGCCTCCGCTCCGCCGCGGGGAGGGTGGTGCAGGCGGACAGCGGTGCCCCAGGCCCTGTTGCGGTAAAGCGTCCCCCGCACCGTGACCACGGCGCCCGTGGGTGCTCAGAGCTGGGCTGTGAGGACCCGGACCCCGCACAGGCTCGGGTTAAGGAAGGGGCCATCATCCTTGTCACAAGAGGCCTCTCAGAGCCCCCCCCCCCCCCGGGCCACTCTGCCCCACCGTCTCTGTCACGGGAAATATAACAAGTGAGCCAGAGGACACGCAGACCCGGGGAGCCCCGCTATGCTGGCTCTGCTCCCCGCCAAAGTCCTCACTGGGGCTCCGGCGTCCCTGGCTGTGTCACACGTGACCCCGTAACCCAGGGACGAACCCAGGGGTCGGTTTCCTCAGCACCCTGAGGCCTGGCTATGCGAGAAGGTCCACTTCCAGGTGCCTTGTGTCTTGTTTGCCCCGCGCCCCCCCTGGGCACCCTCCCCGCTCGCAGGCTCACCCTCCAGGCCTCTCTCGGCCCTGGGCCGCGTGGGTCTCCAGAGCGCTGCCGGCGGGACTGCCCCCCCGACACCCGGCTTCTCCACTGGCAGGAGCCACAGGCACGTGTGGAGTTGAATCTCCAAGTCCTGTTGAACTGACTTCGGAAAAAGCTTTCTGATTCTTTTTTTTTTAAATATAATTTATTGTCAAGTTGGCTAACACACAGTGCGTACAGTGAGCTCTTGGCTTCAGGGGTAGGTTCCCGGGATTCATCACTTACATGCAGCAGCCAGTGCCCCTCCCAGCGGGTGCCCCCTCACTGCCCCGTCCCCCCCTTCCCCTCCCGCACCCCATCAACCCTCAGTTTGTTCCCTGTACTCAAGAGTCTCTGATGGTTTGCTTCCCTCTCTGTCTGTAACTATTTTCTTTTTCTTTCCTCTGCCCCATGGTCTTCTGTTAAGTTTCTCAGCTTCCACATATGACTGAAAACATACGGTTTCTGGCTTTTCTCTGACGACTTGTCTCATGTAGCATAATACCCTCCAGGGCCATCCATGTTCTTGCAAATGGCAAGATTTCATTCTTTTGATTGCCGAGTAATAATCCACCGTACGTATGAGCCACATCTTTATCCATTCATCTGTCGATGGACATTTGCGTTCTTTCCATACTTTGGCTATTGTCGATAGCGCCGCTATAAACATTGGGGTGCACGTGCCCCTTCAAATCAGCACACCTGCATCCCGTGGCTAAATACCTAGTAGTGCAATTGCTGGGCCGTAGGGTAGATCTATGTTTAATTTTTTGAGGAACCTCCATACTGTTTTCCAGAGGGGCTGCACCAGTTTGCGTTCCCACCAACAGTGGAAAAGGGATCCGGTCTCTCTGCATCCTCGCCAACATCTGTTGTTGCCTGAGTTGTTAATGTCGGCCATTCTGACGGTGTGAGGTGGTATCTCATTGTGGTTTTGATTTTTATTTCCCAGATGTCTTCTTTGGAAAAGTGTCTATTCATGCCCATGTTTTCACTGGATCATTTGTTGAGTTTGGTTAAGTTCTTTATAGGTTTTGGATACTACCCTTTTATCAGAAATGTCGTTTGCCAATATCTTCTCACATTCCATTAGTTGCCTTTTAGTTTTGCTGATTGTTTTCTTTGCTGTGCAGAAGCTTTTTATCTTGATGAGGTCCCAATAGTTCATTTTCTGCTTTTATTTCCCTTGCCTCCAGGTAAGTGTCAAGTAAGAAGTTGCTGTGGGTGAGCTCAAAGAGGTCAAAGAGGCCTGCTTTCTCTTCTAGGATTTTGATGGTTTCCTGTCTCATATTTAGGTCTTTCATCCGTTTTGAGTTTATTTTTGTGTGTGGTGTGAGAAAGTGGTCTGGGTCCATTTTTCTGCATGTCGCTGTCCAGTTTTCCCAGCACCACTTGCTGAAGAGACTATTTTCCATTGGACACTCTTTCCTGCTTTGTCAAAGATGAGTTGGCCATATGTTTGTGGTGCAATTCTGGGTTCCCTATTCTGTTGCGTTCATGTGAGTGTCTGGTTTTGTGCCGGTACCACACTGTCCTGACGCTGACAGCTGTGTAGTCCATCCTGAAGTCGGGATTGTGATGCCTCCGGCTTTGGTTTTCGTTTCAGGATTCCCTTGGCTAGTTGGAGTCTATTCTGGTTCCATACAAATTTTAGGATTGTTTGTTCTAGCTCTGTGAAGAATACTGGGTTATCTCGATTGGGATTGCACTGAATGTGTAGACTGGAAAGCTTTCTGATTCTGAGAACTTCCCCGAGGGACGAGGCCACAGCTTGCAGAAAGGTGCAGGTCACTCCCTGGTCCAGGAGGAAGAGCAGGGGTGCAGCTGGAGGGCCCGGAGCCCGGAGCTTTGGAACAGAGCCAGAAGGGTGCTCCGGCTCCCCCAGGCTTCAGGGCAGCAGGGGATGCCGGGGGGGGGGGGCAGCTCGTGAGCAGGGATGCAGCAGCGCCGAAGCTGCCCCCCCCCCACGGGGAGTCCCCAGGAGACGTCTAACCACAGACCCAGGGGGAGGACGGGACGGGTGGGCTCGCCGCCGCGCCGCGAGGGGTGTCCTCCGGTACAGGCCTACGCCAACGGGCGCCGAGCCTTCCCCTGCAGCCCAGACTCCTGGGCAGCCTGGACGGCCCTGCCCCCGTCTCCACTCCCCTGTGGCTGGCGCTCGACCACTGGGGAGGAAAGGTGTCCCGGTAAGTTGTGAAGACAACAGCCGTTTCTGACTCGCTCACGTACAGAATACTTTATGTCAACACTTCTGACCCCAAATGTCTGAATTCTTTCCCCACACAAGCGATTCTCTGGCCCAGCTGGCTGTCCTACAATTTGATTTGTCTCTGACGCCATCGACCTGGAGAAAGCGTCGGAGCCACAGACCACGAGGCTGCCCTCCCCCACCTCAGATGCCATCACGATCTGGCTACAAACCAGGCTTCCCACGACCCTCAACCTCCTCGGCTTCGACCCCCGACCCCCTCGGCTTCGCCAGAGCAGCTCACAGGTCTCCAGGAAACACGTTTTCGGGTCTTTATATGATAAAGGAGGTGACAAAGGGTGCAGAGGAGCCACCAGATGGAGGAGGGGATAGGGCGGGTCCGGGGGGGTCCTGAGCGCTGGACCGTCTGTCCCGCAGACTTGGGGGCGTCACCCGCTCAGTGTGGTCGTGTGCACCGCCTGGCAGCTCTCTGGACCCGTCCTGCTGGGATTCATGGGGCTCCTCACCTCCACATGCAGCCCCTCCCCCTCCCTGGAGAACTGGGGGAGGGGCTGAGAGTTCCAAGCTGGGCCCCATCCAGGAGCACAAGTCACCTCGTTAGCACAAAAGATGCTCCGAGCGCTCTTGTCACCTAGGAAATCACAGGGGCTCCTGGGGTTCCGGGGCTCCGTGTCGGGGACGGGCAGAGTCCCGTACGGGTATTTTCCATGATCTCACACCAGGCCAGCGCCAGGCCTGATTCCCAAGAGGTCACCTCTCATGCGAGGCTCTGGCCTGACCCCTGAGGGACGCAAGGGGTGTCTCACTGCCCCCCCAGCAAGGCCGACCAGCTTCAGCAGGAAGCACAGAGGGGCCCAGGGGCCCCACCAAATGCCCCTCAGCTCTGCTGCCCTGATTCCAATAAAACGACCCTGCTGTCCATGACCATGAAAACCAGGGAGCTTCCTCCTCATCTCAGAGATGCCAGCTAAGCTGCCTCCGTCTGCACACCCAGTACCCCACCCCCCCGCAGGGCTCACTGGGCCCCCAGGGCTTCCAGATCCGTCACCTTGGGCTGTAGCAGCTGAGTGAGCGGGAGTTGCTTCCTGGGTGGAGAGTGCGCTGGTCCCCAGGAGTGGGGCCGCTTTCCAGCATCAACAAGAGGGGACGGGAACAGGGGGTGCGCCAACTTACAGTCCCCAGGGAGTGAAGGACAACCCCAGATGCAGTCAGCTAATGGGGTGGGCCTGGGGCACGGTCACACTTACACAGCCTGGGGGCCAGGGCACGAAGGGGTCTCTGTGTCTGAGTGTAAATCAGCCATGACAGAGCCGAGGCCGATGGCAGGGAAACCCAGCCGTGGCCCCAGGGCCCCCTCGCAGTGCCCGGCCACAGGGCAGGCCGCTGGGCTCTCTGAGGATGCACCAGGTCCCAGGAAGCGCCCGGCTCCGTGCCACTGCTGCTGGCCTGGGAGTGACGGAGAAGGACCACGGTTCCCTCCCCGCCAGGGACCCCTCCTGGGGGCCCCCACGCCTGCCCCAGGCACCCAGCCTGACTGTGGGGCCCGACGCAAAGGGCCCTCGGCACATCCATGCACACCCCGCGGCCCAGTCCTGGCAGGGAAACCCCTGCTCTCCATGCATGGGGGCCACTCCCACCCCCAACCGCACCCAGGCAACGCCGAGGCCCCGGCTTGCCCATGTTTCACACGAAGCCCCTGCCGAGCTCGGTCAGCCCCTTGGGGGCCCCTGAGAGGCCAGCTGTGGCTCCAGGCCCGAAGGGGCCGGACAGCGGGGGCTCCTGTAGGGGTGGGCAGGCAGAGGGGGCAGACAGCAGGGGCATCGCCCAGGGACCCATTCAGGACACCTTCACGTCCCACAGGAGAGTCTCTCCCCCCAGGGGTTCGCCAGGGTGTTCACGTGCTGGCCGGGGGGGGGGGGGGCGCCTGGAGGTGGCCTGCGGATCGGGCACACCACGGGGTCCACCTGCCATGGTGAGACATTGCGGTGTCTGCTGCCGCGGGCAGACATCGAGGTCAGGAGACGGGGGTCTGGTCCCAGCGGGCATGTGGGTGACGCCGGTGGCACCTGCGCAGGGACTTAAAATCTGGTTCATCGCTCGCGTCAGTGGCCAAAGGTCTGCGTGGTCACGGAGCACAGGGCTGGAGCCAAGCTCCAGGGTGCAGCCCCAGGGTGAGCCGTGCAGAGGACGGCTGGGTGGCTGTGGACTGCGTGCTCCGCGGCCCCTGGGGGGGACAGCACGGCGCAGGCCTGGGGGCTGCATGGTTACCAAGCCCCCGGGGGCTCACCCAGTCTATAGAGGGAGCCGCGGAGCAGACAGGATGCCAAGCCCTGCTGCCAAGGCTCAGGGCCTGTTAGGAGCCCAGCTCGTCCAGGGGCCGGGGGACAGGGCGGGGCTCTAGTCGCACAAGCTCACGCTCGCAGAGACGTCTTTTCGCAGCATGAGTCTCACCAGCTCAAGGCCAGAGACAGGACAGGTGCCAGCGAGTGCTGTTCATGCCCTGGGGGGCAGGGCGGGGCTCCCGTATCAGGGGCAGGCCATCCCACCCACGGGGCGGAAAATGGGGGACACTGGGGGGCCGTGGGGAGGGCAGCGGGGGGCTGGCTGGCCCTCCTCCTTGCTTTGGATGAGGGGACGTGTGTGCATGGACTCGTCAAACTCAGAAACGAACCCTTAAGATCTAAGGTTTAGTATAGACTTTATTACTGTATATTTATATATTTATTCTGTGTATTTTTTTAAATTTTTTAATGTTTATTTTATTTTTGAGAGAGAGAGAGCATGAGCAGGCGAGAAGCAGAGAGAGAGGGAGACAAAGAATCAGAAGCAGCTCCAGGCTCTGAGCTGTTCACACAGAGCCCGACGTGGGATTCGAACCCATGAACCACGAGACCATGACCAAAGTCGGACACTTAACCGACTGAGCCCCCAGGTGCCTCTTATTCTGTATATTATTTACCGGGAAGCAAACTTCATCTGTTGCCTCTTATAAGAAATTCCTGAGCCTGTCTTTGCCACCAGGTGTCACTTGGACCACGGCCCCCCACCTGCCTGCACAGGTGAACGCGGGCATCCCTGGTGAGGAAGGGGCACGCTGCTTCTCTGCAGGGCCCTGCGGGCACCACGTGGGCATCTGCGAGGCCACCTCCAGCACAGAGGGAGAGTGCTGGGCGTTTCCACAGACGTCCGGCACGGCGTTTCCTTCTGGAGCGGGCACACAGAGCCCCTCCCTGTTCTGCTTACCTAGAAACGACCGCCCAGGGCAGGAGAAGGTTCCTGTCGTGTGAACAAAGGGCAATTACGACGATATTGTAAAATCTGCCGCCATGATCTGCACCAGCCCAGAAGGTGTGAGCGTCCCCCAGGCCCCTGCTCACACCTGTGCCCACGTCACCTCCCTCCAGCCTGCAAGGCCCTCCGTCAAGGCCACATCCTGCTGGCATGCCTCCTCCCGGGACGGGGCTCCGCCCAGATGCCACCCAGCAGCTGTCTCATGAGTCCCCAGATGCCGACAGGTAGCCCCCGATCTGAGGCTCCCTTCACACCTGTGAAATCCGCCCGTGTGACATTCACAACAGCGTCCGGGAGCGGCCACCCTGTGTGGCAGGACCCTGCCTGGCCCGTCCTCAGACCCCAGAGCTGACCTCCAGCTGCCGTGCGTGTGAGCTCCGAGGCCCCGGCCTCCTTCCCAAACGCTTCTGGCTGGCGGAAGTGGGCACTGCACACGCCACGTCGACAGAGAAGGGTGGCCCCGGGGCAGCTGTAGGATGGACAAGCTGCCCAACTCCGAAGCCGCGGAGGGTGGAGATCAGTTCAGATGGGAGTGTCTGGGCGTCACCGTAAGAGTGGAGGGCTAAGGGGCCGGGACGCCGCAGGGGTTAGTACGGGGTGTGGCGCTCAGGCCTGGGGAGACCCGCGCAGACCCGGAGTCGGCAGGCAGGAGGCGCTGGACCGTGCAAAGGGGCTGGGGCTGGGGAGGCTGACCCCAGGGCTGGGAATGCGGGGGCTCCTGTTTGCATCGACTGTGAGCTGGGTGAGGGCAGAGGCCCGCCACGCCTGAGCCCCCCGCCCTCGCCAGGTTGATGCCCAGTCACCGTGCAGGCGGAGCAGACAGGTGAGTTACAGAGGACCCAGGACCATGATGACGAGAGTCCCAGCAGCCTTCACCACGGTCCTAACTACCGGGGGACACAAAGTTTTGAAACCCCATACTTGAGCAGTTTCCATCGAGGACCGTCCCAAATCCAGCAGACACCACGGAAGCCACGCAGGAGGTTTGGCCGGAAGACAGGGCTGCCCAGGCCCGTGTCCGCCTGTCCCCGGCACAGGGCTCCGGAGAGGCGGCAGAGAACTCCCTGAGGAGCCGACCCCAGGCCGCGCTCCAAGCGGAGGCAGCTGGCAGCCCGGAGAGACTGAGGCAGGGCGCCCAGGGGAGAGCTCGGGTGGAGGGGCGCCGCCCCACACAGGTAAGCGCTGCCGAGGTTTCTGAGGAAGAAACAAAAACCATTTAAATGGCACCAAAAACGATGAGAGAGAGACTGCAGTCTTCCCTGGGCTGAGAAAGGGCCTGTCGTCGCAGGCTGGACGCGTGCTGTGCTGCTCCAGGGCCCAAGCACGGAAGCAGCTGCCTCTGGGGAACGTGTTCGGGTCCAGGAGGCCGGACACACCCCGCGTGCGTCCAGAAGATAGAAAAGCAGGACAGGGACACGGTGCTTGTCGGGGACGCGGGGGTCAGTCTGGCGGGCCCTGCCCCCGTGCGCGCTCCTGGGACTGCGCGGGCCCTGCCCCCGTGCGCGCTCCTCGGACCGTGTAGGGTCCTCCGACCAACCCGCCATCCTCTCCTGCCTGCAGGTGTCCCCTCCTCAGGGGAGGTCATCAGAATGTGGCCACACAGTGTCACTGGGAAGGGCTGTCCCTCGGTGCTGCCGCCCCCGGGGGACCAGTCACAGTTTGCACACTGTTGCTCTTTCTGTGTGCGACTCTGCAAAATCAATGTCAGTGACCTGGGAGTTCAACAGACCCTGCGGTTCTAGAAAACACACTTCCCAGTGCTCGCGTTGGATGGGACTCCCTAAGTGTCAAGAAACAGAAGGCCCAAGTCAAACCAGCTTAAACACAAACTTGTTCATAAATATTGACCCTTGTAACTTGGCAACCAGAGACAGGGTGGGCTTCAGGCGAGGTGTGATCCAGTCACATCTCCACAAATACCTGCATAGGCAGCCCCCACCTGTCAGTCCTATCCTCAGGGCACCTTCCCTATTGATGTCAAAACAGCTGCTAGTTCCTGCCTTCACAACTACATCTACAGGAGAGCGGGGGACAGAGGGAGGGCACAGGCTACTACTATCCCAGACTTCCTATTTTTTTTATGTTTGTTTATTGTTTTGAAAACAAGAGAGACAGAGCATGAGCAGGGAAGGGGCAGAAAGAGGGAGGCACAGAATCCTAAGCAGGTTCAGAGCCTGACGCGGGGCTCAGACTCACAGACGGCAAGATCATGACCTGAGCCAAAGTCGGACGCTTAACCAACTGAGCCACCCAGGCGCCCCGATCCCAGACCTCTGATAACGGCCGCAAACCTGCCCCATGGTCCGGGTGGCCAGCCCTCCTGCACCCAGGGCGGGGGAGAGGGGAGCTCTGGCTCAGCTAATCAGAGCACCACCCTCACTGCACGGGGTGAGTGCCCCCACCATGGGCTGCTTGGGGGAGGGTGGGCACCCGGCCAATATTGGGGCAGCTACCAAAGGAGGGAGGCGGTGGCTGGGACCGCAAACCCAACTGCACACAGTGTAGCCCCTCCCGAGGTAAGATGGGGGGAGCCCAGCGGGGTCCTGGCCTCCAGGGCTGGGGGAGGGGACTTCCCCCCTCCTTCAACTTCGTGGGGCCTTTTGTGCCCATTACTACTTCACATCGTGGAGAGTAAGACGTCCTCTCCACGCTGTCAGGGCCCAAAGAGCCCGAGGAGGCTGGACCAGGTGCCGGGAAGAGACCCTGGGGGGCCAGAGAGACTGCGGCTCCCAGGTCGGGGGCAGTGGCAGCAGAACAGACTCCTGGTGGGGCCTCTGGGCAGGGCCTTCTCGGGTCCAGGCCCGTCCCTGCACACACCGCATTTTCCTCAAGCCGCAACGGGGAGGAAATCTCTGCGTCTAACAAGCAGTGCGTCTGGGCCGCTGCACGTCCGCTCGGCAGAAACGGGGCGGCCGCAGCCCTGCAATGAGTGCGTCCGGGGAGCCCGGGAGTCCCGGTTCCGGGGACGGGGTCTGGAGACGGTGACGCACAAGGAACACAGATCTGGTCTCAGCGGAGCCGACGCGCCTGCCCGAGCACGCAGGCCGGCTCTGGCCTTGGCAGCCGCGGGAGTCTGGCAACTGAAGCGAGAGAGGCCCATTTGACAAATTAAAGACGTGACGGAGGACCAGAGTCTCTGGAAATTTCCACCCGAGTGCTGGAGACCGAATCTGGTCACCCCCCGTCAGGACAGCGACGCGGGCGGCCACCTTCCTGCCGAGAAGGTCACTGGGGCATGTTTCCACTCGCCTGCGAAGGGAGAGGCGACTCTTGGCTCAGTGCTAGTTTTCAAACATGAGACATGTTCAAAGGCAGGATTTGGAGGGGCTTGTGTGTCGTAGAAATCATGACCTGCCTGGACTCGGGGTCCCCTGTGCACGGAGATCGCCCAGGATTTAATCAGGCGCGAGACACAGTTCCCTCGGCGTCCACCACCCTAGATACTGTGTCTGCGGATGGGGGCTCTGTTGACGCACAGTCAGCATTCTGTAACCCAGGATGAGCTCTAACACGATTCTGAGGTCAGTGAGGGAGCTGGGGCCATGGCTACGCGCCCCCCCAAAATCGACAATCCACAGATTTTCCCAGAAACCCACAGTCCCGATTTCTCGGTAGCTCTGTGGTTTCCCTGCAGCGAACTGGGAGCACAGATAAATGGCACATATTTGAGGTGGGCAATTCGATCTGTATGCACTTAGGAGATCACGATCATGAACACAGTCACCCCAAGTTTCTTCCTGCCCCTTGTGATCTCCGGGGACGCTTGGCCTGCTCTGTCACTGGCGATGAATCTGCATTTCCCAGAACTGTCGGCATGTGGGGCCATCAGCATGCACGCTCGTTCGCCTCACAGCACGAGTCCCCGGGTCACTCTGCGGCTCCCCAGGGTGTGGTGGGACAGTGGTTCCCCCCCCCCCCCGTGGCGGCGTGCACCACCCCACCTCACCCCTCGCCCGCGGAGGCACCACGGCTGCAGACTCACCTGCTGACGGCGTTGGGTTAGTGCCAGTTTTGGGGGATTAAAAATAAAGCTGCTGTGAATGCAAACTTTCGTTTCTCTTGAGTGAAGACGTAGGAGTGCGCTCGCTGGGTCACGCAATGTGGCGGCGTGCGGAGTCCCGTCCCCGCGGCAGCACATGGCCGCCCCGGAAGCGCTGCGCCCCCACCCCACCTGGTGCTCAGTCCTAACGGGAGCCGGCCCCGTGGGTGGGGGGCTGTCCCGCTGGCTTCAGTTGGCATCTCCCTGGCGAGAAATGGGCGTATTTGCCATAGGAAAAATCTTGGCTTTTTCCCAATATAATGTTTTCTTTTTTAAAAAAATAAACTTTGTTTATATAACAGTTTTAGATTTATAAAGAAGTCGTACATCGAATACAAAGATTTTCCACACCAGCTTGGGAACTGACTCGCAGCCGGGAGAGCCCAGTCCTTGAGTTCGGTTCTCTTGGGTCCTTCACTCTTGCAGACTCCACTCACCTGCAGACGGGTCGCTCCTACCTAGGCGGGCGGGCAGCTCGCCTCCCACGGCGACACAGTCAGACTGCCTGCCACTCCCCACCCTCTAAATTGTTTCCTAATAGGCAGGAACCGTGTGTGCCCACTGGCACGGAGCCCTTCCTTTTTTGCATGTCTGAAAAAGCCTGTTCCACCTCCAGTTCTGCAAGACCGTTTCTTGGATGTAGACTTGTAGACTGAGGTTCCCGGAGCACCTTGAAGTCGTGGCTGCACGTGTCCTCATGTGCAAGCCTCAAGGACAAGCCCGCTGCCCCTCACCTTGGCTCCTCTGTGCAGCTTTTTCCTCCCTGCGGCTGGTTTTACGAGTTTTTGCCTTTACCGTTTGTTCTGAGCCGCTGATGGTGAGGGTCTCAGCTTGGGGTTTGGTGGCAGTCTTGGCTCTGTGGGTTTGCGTTCAAATATTTGTCCCCTCTGTCTCTGGGGACTGTTTCATAGCACCCTGGTCTCGACTCCTCTTTAGTCTGTGTTCCATCTCGGACAGCTTCTGGCACTGTGTCTTCAAGTCCACTGACCTTTCTTCTGCGGTGTCTGATCTGTTGTTAATCCCGTGCGGTGCGTTTTCAACTCAGGCGTCCAAGTTTTCTCCTCCACAAGTTTGAATGGGGGGGGGGTGTTTTCCACGTCTGCCTTCGTGAAGCTCACTCTCTCTCCAGCTTCTTGACTGTAAAAATGTACGTATGATCATTGTTCTTACGTCCTTGTGAACCATGCCCGTCTTCCTTGTCATTTCTGGGTCTTCTTCTATTGACTGATTTTTAGCCTCAGTTTTAGTCAGATTCTTCTGCTCTTTCACAGGCCTGGTAATTTTCAACTGGGTGCTAGAATTATGGTTTTGCAATGTTGCATAATGGATATTTTTACATTCCTAGAAACATTCTTGAGCTTTGTTCTGGAATACAGTTAAGTTCCTTGGAAATTGTTTTTCTCAAGGCTTGCTTTCAATATTAGAGGCAAGACCGAAGCAGCTCAGCTGTAGCCTAGGGCGTGTTTTCTCTCCCACCGAGGCCAAAGGCTTCTGAGAGCTGGGATCCCGAGGTCTCCCCGGCTGGAGGGAGCAGGCCTGTTCCTGCCCTGCCTGAGCTCTGGGGTGGAAGCTCTCCGCTTCTCCTATTGCAGTTCCCTCCCTGCCGTGGGCACTTCAGCTGCACACGGGCAGGGAGCCCCTGCAGGTTTCTGGAGCCCCCTCAGGGCACCTCTTTTCTCTGTGGGACCCGTCCGGTGGTCCCTGCAACCTCCCCTCGCAGACTCCCAGCCTTTTCCCAACGTGGGAAACCAGCAGGCTCTGCCTGGGCTCCCCTTCCCTGGGCTGCAGGGGAGCTCGGCTCTCCCACCTCAGGGAACCCTGTCCCATCCGTGCTGGTGTCCAGCGTCAGGAACTGTCACCTCGTGGATTTGTCCGGTGTTAGTCGCTCCGTGTGTGAGACGAAGTCTGGGCTCCGTGACCTGCCTTAGCTGGGATTGCAAGCCCTAAGAGCTGGCCTCTTGAGGAACTCCCCAGGGGCCATCGTACGTCTTAAACAGTGACTGGGGCCTCCCTCCGAGATGTGTGTGCAGCGTCCACGTGCTGAGCGCGAGGGGCGGTGTGTGCGTGTGCTGCCTGTGTGCTGAGGGCTGCCTGTGTTAAAACAGCTTCTGGTTCAGGCCGAGCTCTGAGAATTTGTCTGAGAATCAGGAGGAAAGTCCCACTGGTTAGCGCACGTTTCTGGGAGTCCCATCTTCCTCTGCTGCACAGGCCCCCACCCCAGGCCCTGGTGTAGTGCAGCGTCCAGACCTTCAGCTGTGTCTGCTGGGCCAAGCGTGGGGACAGGCAGGGTGCTCCCACTCCCCAGGGACGACCCCGATTAAGAGGACCCTGCAGAGTCAACGCTCTAGTGTCCTGAGAAACGACACACGTCACGCTGGTCTAACCCACAGACGTTTGCTTTCCTACGAATGGATGGCCAAGTACTAAAACAGAAGACCCGCACTTTTACTTTATGCTCCGTTATTCTCAGCACACACACGAGGTTCTAGTCTGTTCCTTGCTTTGCCTCAGCCATGGTTAGCAGAAGCCATTTGTCCAAAGCTGTGTATTATCCTGACCTCACGCGCCCACATTTTACCAGCAAGACACGTGGCGGGTTTACCGTCTGTACAGGCTGGGCTGGTACACATGCCAAGTGGTTCACGTGGCTGCTGCAAGTGGACTGGGCTCACTTGCGTATTCTTTCCTTTCTCTGTGACCTTATACCACGAGTGGATAGGAAATGGACACATTTCCAAGCACTGGGAAGACCCCCGCAGCGACCGGAAGCCCCGTGGGGCTGTGCGTGCCGAGCACCGCGTGCCTCCTCTCGGTCCCCACCGGTGCCCTACGGTGCGGCGCGAGCTGTCACCCCCATCAACAAGGAAGCAGGGTCTCAGAGGGGTCGCACACGTGGCCCAAAGTGACAGCACCAACTCACCGTGACGTACCGCCACTCGGCTCCAGAGCCTGTGTGCCTGTTCTCTCTTGGGTCCACCCAGAGGTGAGGCCGCGAGGTCCTCCTCCCGCGGCTCCAGGAACACTGACCCCCGCCTCCTCCTCGGAGCCCCCGTCGCCTCCGTCTGTTCCTTCCCTCGCTGCCCTTCGCTCCTCCCGGCCGCCGTCCTAACCACGTGCCTTGTCAGGAACGTGTGCTGTTTTGTGCACTCTCCGCCCGGGTTTCGTGGGGGCTGTGGGGTCGGGTTCCCAAGGTCCACCCACGCTGCTCAGCTGATTACTGCTGGGACGCCCGGCTGGGTACCTGGCACGTCCGCCAGCTCCTTCTCCAGCTGTGGCCACTGTCCTGTGCAGGTGTCCTGGCGCGTGGCCCACGTGGCCCTGGGACAGCAGGCCGGGCTTCCTTTGACCTCTGAAGGATGGCTGCCCCGTTCACACTCCAGGGGTCACCCGTGGGGTCCCAGCGGCCCGCACGGAGGCCATTCCTGGTGTGGGTCGGTTTCCCCGTTTGCCAGTTGCCCAGGTGTTCAGAGCTGTTTAACCTGCCCTGTGACTCCCCGGATCCCTCGCGGGTGTGCGCAGGAGCCCATCTATCAGGACCACACCCTTTGGACTCGAGGGCAGGTGTCCACACAGCAGCCGCGACTGAGGGCTGTTTGCCCTTCATCATCACCAGAACTGGGTGTTGTGGTTAAAATAAACTTCTGCGTGACAGCCCAGCCCCCGCACTGGGGCCACTGTGACAGCAAACTCATGTCTGGGACGGACCATGTAAATATTCACGTGTGCCCGTGAGATAGCGAATATTCAAGGTGATTGGTTCTTCACTTCTGGTTTAAAAAGAAACCGGAAGTTCTTTGTGTGTGGATTTGGAGCAAGACGTGTTAAGGTAAAGAAAGGAAGGCATGGAGAGTGTCGTGGTCCACAGGCACGCACACGGGAAACAAGGAGAACATCGGAGTGTGTGTGGGTTTGCACATTTGGGGTAGTGCTCGCCTGGACAGTGGCTACCTGGGGGGGGGGGGACAGGAGGGGCCTGGGCGGAGGAGGAGCCGGTGGGGAGACACTCACGGCATAACCTGGTGTATTTGCTGACATCTGAATTATGCAAATATACTACCTGTTCGGTAAAAGAAAGACAAAAAACAACCTGGAATAATGAGTTAAATTTTAAAAATATTTTTGCAAATTGGATGGTAAAAACATGGCATTCTCGTGATTTGAACATGACTCCTTTTTGTTCTTATTTTGAGCAGATATCACGTCTATCTCTTGCCCATTTCTTTTTTTAAATGTTTATTTATTTTGAGAGACAGAGAGCACGTGCACGAGAGGGGGAGGGACAGAGAGAGAGGGGGCGAGAACCCCAAGCAGGCTTGGGGTGTCAGCGCAGAGCCCCCCGCAGGGCTCCGTCCCACCAACCACGAGATGATGACCTGAGCCGAAATCAAGAGTCTGTCGGTTGCTTAACCGACTGAACAGCCCACATGCCCCACCTTGGCCCATTTTCGATAGTGGCTTCTCTTGCCCGTGTTGACACAACCCTCCATCACATACATAAACGTGCAAATGCGTGTAAGCGTGCTTGATAACACAAGGACCCCTTGATAACCTGGACTCTGTGCAGGTGTGAGCCTTCTCCCAGTTGAATGTAGGCACCTCTGCTGTCTTTCCCTTTAGGATCTCTGCCTTTGAAATCCTTCAGGGTTTCAACCTTAAATTTACGTGATTCTTGACCTTTATATTAAAATTAAGCTTTTCTGGAATTGTCTTCTGTATGAGCTGGAAGTTGAGTCTAAGTGTGTCTTGTTCTGAGTGGCCACCCCCTCCCCATGGGCTCCAGCCCAAGCTGCCCCCTCCCCTCCACCCCCCTCCCAACACTGCCCTCCGCCTCTTCTCCAGCCCCGCTCCGCAGCCCCTCCCCCAACCCGCGCTGGCCCCCCACCCCCAGCCCCGCGCTGGCCCCCCACCCCCAGCCCCGCTCCGCAGCCGTTCCCCCGCCCCGCACTGGCCCCCCACCCCCCAGCCCCGCTCCGCAGCCCTTCCCCCANCTGGGGCTCTCCTCCTGGGCAACCAGAGCCGCCTACAAGGCAAGATGCGCAAATCACCTTCCTCAAGCTGCCCCCCCCCCCGCAGCCCCCCCCCCCCCCCGCACTGGCCCCCCACCCCCAGCCCCGCGCTGGCCCCCCACCCCTCAGCCCCGCGCTGGCCCCCCACTTCCAGCCCCGCGCTGGCCCCCCACCCCTCAGCCGGCTCCTGTAACTACAGCTGCTCTTCCTCTAGCAAACAAGGTTTCTATTATTACACGTTTCATGTAGACTCAATTTTCCAAGTTGAAAAATCAGGATCTGATCCTTGTGTTCCGGCTCCCGTGGTGCTCACTGTCCAGACTCGCGGACGACACGGGCCCTGGGAGGCGCCCTGTCAGCCCTCCTGCTGCGCCCTCTTCCTTTCCCGTGGGTGCTCTGCGCGGTCATTTCTAAATACGGCATGTCTTCTGTTTCACACACGTCCGGATTTGTAACTCTCTCACGGCTCTAACATTGATCTGTGTTTCGTTTGGCTCTCGGGGCTGCCCCGCATCTGGAGCTGCAGCCGGGGAGGGGCTGATGTGGGCCGCGGGGCGGTGGGCCCCCTCCCCGTCCCTGCCCTGCCTCACCGGGGACACCTTCACCCCATCTGCTCCCACCGTGGCGGGACTGGGTGGAGGCAGGGCCCTCAGACACTGATCGCTGGGCTCGGGCCCGGCGCCTAGGAGGCAGGGGTGTGGCCGTGCCCTCTTCCTTCCCGCGTCGCGGGTCAGCCCGCTGCGCTCTCATCTCCTGCTGCTCACAACTGGTGGGGGGGGACCTGGGTCTGGGCAGTGGTGCAGCAGGCGTGGCCTGAGCCTCGCGGGACCATGTCCGGGCAGCTGGGGAGGGTCAGCTGGGTGGGCTCTGTCCCCAGGCCCCCCGTGGTGACAGCAGCCGTCTGTCCGCACTGGTCACAGCAGCCGCTCAGCAGCGAAGGCTCAGTGCGTGCAACTGAGGAACCGACTTCGGTTCTGCTCATTTGGAAGGACCCGTGTGGCTAGTGGCCGCCATGCTGGACAACACAGGTGTTGGAGGAAATGCGGGGACGGGGAGCCCTGAGCGTCTGGGTGGCCCAGGCAGGACCGCAGTCGGGGAGCCCAGCCCGAGCTGGGTTTGGGCTGATGGCCCGACTCCTTCAGGATGCGGATTCCACACAAGGAGGAGGGAGCGGGGAGCCCAGGCTGCCCTGGGGTCTAAGCAGTTCCCACTTGGCAAGCAGTCCTGGATGTGGCTCCTCTGTCTTGGGCCGTGACCAGGACGCCCAGGGGACTGTGGCCGGTCAGCCATCATGAGGCTGAGGCGGCTCAGCCTCAGTCTCAGGGGTCGGGCACCCTACTGCGACCTTAGGGTCTCCAGACGGCCCCTGCCGTCGCCCTCATCAGGGTGTGGGTGTGAGGACCATCACATGCAGGGCGGCTTCTGTGTCTGAGCCAGTGGAGGGGTCATGCCACCTGCTTGGGTTGACGGTGGGGCCACCTCAGGGCCAGAGGAGGGGACAGCAGTCACTTCAGGCTTCTGCTGAAGCCTCAGCCCTTCTTACCGTTTGAATCCTTACCACGTACGGGTATGACTTTGGTAAACACATTCGGAGGTCAGAAGTGCCTTGTCCGAGGGCAGTTGGACCAGCATCATGGGACCAGGGGAGGCGGATGGTGGCCTGCGGTGGCCCCAGCTGTGACAAACCACAAGCGACTCACCACGCTCAGAATGCCCGGGCATCTCCCCAGAACCGCTTCCTGCTGGACAGACCCCAGAAGCAGAGGCAGAGAGATAATGGGCCCCCTTCCCTGGCCCCACATCTGGCCCCTCCTGGCCCCTTTCAGCCCGGGGGGAGCAAGCAGAACAGGGTCAGGGGCAGCTGTGGCAGAGGCACCCCCACCCAGTCCCTGCTGCCACCCTGTCTGGGTCCTGGGAGGAACTGAGTGATGCCACGTTCCCGCCTGGACGGGATGCTGACCGGTGGGCTCACACGCTTCGGCTGTTTACTGGCCTGCCGCGGCAGTGTGGGCACGTCCGGGGCAGTGGTGCCCTGAGCGGTGCCCTGACAGCCCCAGGGTCCCTCAGGGCCCCGGCCGGGCAGGGCACCAGCGTCCCCACGGGACAGTTACACCCACACTGTCGTCTCTGGGGACAGCGTCCTGTGCTGGGATCAGAGCAGCTCAAGCAAACCCACACCCAAATAAAGCGTCACCCTCCCTGCCCGGGTCCCTGGTAACAAGTGTCCAGACTGGCAGAGCAACTGCAGGGGGAGGCGGAGCCAGGCTGGAACCGTCTGCAGCAGTCACCTTATGCCCCGGAGAAGCCCGGCGTGACATCCCCCCACACCACATACGGGCTGCTCTGTCCTCTGTCACCAGGCATGCTGCACGGCCCCTCACCTCGCCCTGGGTGTCTCAGGGGCCCCCACCCCAGGGATACGTCCAGGGCAAGCCCTGCACCCGCCCCGAGAGGCACGGGAGCACCAGTCCCACGGGGCCTGCCACGTGGTCCTGCCTCCTCGGAGGCCATGGGCTCCGCAGGCTGGTGGAGGCTGCCAGACTCTCAGCAAGCACGGCAGAGAGTGCCTGGCCGACGGCTAAGACGGCGGGAACCCTGAGCCCCGCAGCCGCATTTGGAAAACGTAGTCCCAAAAATATCTGGAAGAGGAAGCCGGATGGTGCGCTCTGAGGAAGGCCCCCAAGGCAGCGAGCCTCTGTTCATTCCAGAAGCGGGCGGGCGAGGGCACGGCCGGGCTCTCGGGGCACCGCGGGCTGCAGGCGCAGTCACTGAGCGCCCGTGTCCTCACCAAGCTGGGCCCCTCATCGGAGCTGTGATGAGCAGTTCCCTCTTCTCAGGGAGCATTCCTGAACCCCTGAATCCGTGAGGGCCGTGAGGGCAGGGGGCAGAGGCCGCCCAGCGGGACCCTCACCTCTCAGGCTCCACCGGTCCCCTTAGCCAGCACCTGAGGCCCCGGGGGCTGTGGGTGCACAGGGGGCAGGGGAGAGGCATGCGAGTGGGGGAGGGGCGCGGAGGGGACAGCCCAGGTCCGGTTCTGCTGATCACACACGCCCCCCTCAGGGACTGGCCCCTCTGAGCCCCTTTCCTGGTATGAGGGGCTCGGCCTAAGGCCCTCATGCTGACAGTTCGGATGCCCCCTCGTGTGGCCCAGGCCGCCTCGCACAGCGTGTGGGGCACAGAGGGGCACTGTGTCGGCAGTGGCCCCAGACACCAGATCGGGGAGACGGCCCGTCCCCCCACAGGGCCTCACGTGTCCCCCCAGCCCACACCAGGGGCACTGAGAGGTCCCCGGGACTGGGAAGCAGGCCGGCGGCCTCCGGGGAGGTCCTCTGGCGCGGCGATCAGCCAGGTCAGCGGCAGGTGCGCCCCAAATCGCTCGCTCCCACAGCACCGGGCACAGACCAGCAGGGCGGTTTCGTCTGCATGGTGTTTCGCAAAGAATTCCATTAGCTTTAATTAGCACACATGTAATCACTTTTAATTAGTTTTAGCTAATTTTAAACTTTTAATTAGTTAAAAACCAGGGTGCGCACATAAAAATGTCCGATTTCAGGCTTCTCTTGAGAAGTTGCAGCACCCGCCCCCTTCTGGGTGGGGGCAGCGGTCAGCTCAGCAGAACAGAGGCCAGGCAGGATGGGAGGGGGGCCGAGGTCCCCGGGGAGATCGAGGGCCCTGGGTTCCCAGGCCCCATCCAGGCTCCTGCTTCCGTTTCCTGCTGTCCCAGCAACTGTGGGCCCCGCCCATCATTTCCATCCGGGGCTGGTCAGCGGCCCCGTTCAGGCAGCGCCCCCACAGACCCAGGCCCCGGAGGCCCCGCCCAGGTGGCTGCCCAGCGGCCTCAGCGGCCCTCCTCTGGGGACACCTGTCACCCTCCCTGTCTTCAGGGAAGCACGGTTGAGGCCTTGCCAGCTTAGAGGACGCAGTGACCCTCAGAGACAGCAGGGAGAGCTGGTGGGCACTGACGTCCCCAGCGTCAGTGGGCGGCCAGGTGCCAAGCTGGGCGCCCTCACCCCTGCGGCCACCGTGCTGCCTGGCCCATCAATCCACTGTCAACCCAGAGGCCCCGAATGGCAGGAACCTCGTGTCAGTCCCGGAGCTGGAAGGCAGGTGAGGGCGGGTGACGGCAGGTGACGGCCATGTGGGACTCTGAGGCTGTGCCTTTCCAATTTCACCTCTTTCTGCAAAACCTGCCTCTCGTGGTGGTGTGAGCCCAGTGCACTCTGCTTTCTACACTCAGGGATGGACGTGTCGCTGGGCCCCTCAGCTGGCAGAGAACTAACTCCCTGCCGGTCACTCCGTGCCACCCTCCCTGCCCTTGACGGAGCCCCCCCCGAAATGCAGGAGCACGGCCATGTGTCCCCCCAAGCCCCTCCCCCTCCCACGGCCGTGCCGATCCCACCTGGCTCCTCGGACATCTCCCCCCACCTCTCCCCATCTGGCGGACCAGAGACGGTCACAGTGGCCTCTCTGGCCCCCAAATCCGGTCCCGCATCTCGGGATCCAAAGGGCAGCACTGTGTTGTTGCCCAAGGAACTGGGACCTGATGCCAGGAGCCGCCTACCACCTGGTGGCCACGTCCCCGACACGGGCACATCTCAACTACATGGAATTCAGAAAAAGGAGGAAAAGGACAGGGGATCCAGGACCATAGTGCAGACAACGGCACTGACCTAGTCAGACAACAGCACACAATGTTCTTGGAACAGAAAACCTTAGAAGAGCCTTATAAACCCTGAATTCGTGAGGGGGTCCTTCCAGGGAGAGGAGGGGTGGGTCAGGAGTGCTGGCGTCCTTGGGTTTCTGTTTAAAGAGGAGAAACAGGGGCGCCTGGGGGGCTCAGATGGTTGAGCCTCAGACTTCAACTCAGCTCACGATTCGTGAGTTCAAGCCCCGCGTCGGGCTCTGTGCTGACAGCTCAGGGCGTGGAGCTGCTTCGGATTCTGTGTCTCCCCCTCTGCCCCTCCTCTCTCTCTCTCTCTGTCTCTATCTCAAAAATAAACATAAAAAATTAAAAGTAAATAAATAAAAAGCAACAAGGCATAGTGTTAGGGTTTGATAAATCTGGGTGGTAGGTGAAAAGTAAGCTAAAAAAGAAAAATATCCCAGACGCTCAGAACACTTTTCAGCGTGCCGGTACCAGTGTAACGTGGTCAGGGTGCTAGCACGGTCACCACAGCCACAAGGTGGGAGGGGCCGAGGGCCCACAGGCGAAGGGACAGCGCGGTCTCGTCCTACAACAGGACCCTGTCCAGCCTCAAACAGGAAGGAACTCCGGTCCCTGCTACCACGTGGACGTGTCATGAGGACATCGTGTCGCTGACATAAGACAGAGGACAGATGCTGAGTGATTCCACGTGTACGAGGCCTGGCGTCGTCAAACGCAGTGGCAGCGAGCAGGGTGGGGGGCGCCCGGGCTGGGGGTGGAGGTGGGGACGGGGGGCGCCGTGTGTCAGTCTGGGCCCGCCCGCTCCCCCCTCCGAGGACAGAGCACCGACCGTGCAGAGCTCAGCGGGGGTCTGGATCGGCACCGCAGGGGTCTGCTCCCTAGTGGCTCTGGGCAAGGCGCGCCCTCCGGCCCGGGAGGTCGGGGACTGGCCCGGCCTCCACCAGGATCCCAGGAGGGCCTGCATTGCAGGGGCCAGGTCTCCGCACACCTGGGGGTGCAGGGCACTGGCCCCGGGCCAACTCCAAGCAGGAGGCTTGTCCCCCCTCCCCCCGCCCCCGCCACACTCGCGGGATGGCAGTGACCCGCCAGTCTTCAAGTGAGGAGAAACCACACTTTGAGATGCAAGATGGGCCTAAATTTACAGGCAAAACCTGTAAAACTCTAGGCCCGTGTTGCCTGTTGTCCAACAGCTACACATGGTGTTTACATCACGTTAAAAGTTCAGTTTCTAGCTGCATTTCCCGAGCTCAGGGTGGGGCGGCGGGTGGCCGACACGCGGGGCGGCACAAACATGCCGTGTTTCCGTCGTCACCGACGGTGCCGTGATGGACAAGAACAGAGGAGAGAACTTCCCTGACCTTGGGGTGGGCAAATGTTTCTCAGGAAACCTCAAATAAGGTTCACGAGAGGGAAACCTGCACTTTCAGGGCGCCGTCTGCAAACACAAGCACCAGCCGCTCACGGCGTCCGGCCAGCCCGGGGCTGGCGTCAGCATGTGTGAATAACTGTGCAGTTCTCAGGGAAGACCAGTAACCCCATTCGTAAGACGTGCCAAAGATTTGAGCAGACACGGAACAGACCACAGAAATGGCTAAGGAGCCCACGAGGTACGCTCGGTATCAGGGCCATTCGTCGTCGAGGGAGACACCATAATCGCGTCCGCTGGGAAGGCTCACATTTACGGAGCTGATACCAGGTGTCGGCAGGATGTGGAACCGGCGGCCCGGTCTCTGCGGTCTGTCACTTCCTGCAAAGCTAAACACCCACCTATAGGTGGGCCCCGCGGTCCACCCTTGGGTGTCTGCTCACCAGACACGGCAACTTGCATTCACACACAAAGTTGTGCACAGATGTTTGCAGCATTTTTGCCGTCGCTAACGCTGGCGACAAGCCGCATGCGCGGCAGGGAATGAAGGATGAACACGTGGTATGTCCGTAGGCAAGCGCTCAGAAAAGCAGGAAAGGGGGAGTCTGAGCCCATCCCGCATGGCCCCCCACCCATAAAACTACCTTGGCGGGAAGCGGCGGAGCCCTGCCTAAGGCCCCGCGGAGGAGCGGCCGGGACGCAAGCCCTGGGCCTGGCTGGCGCACAGGGCAAGGGCGTGTTGTCAGAAGCTACTCAACTACTTTTGCTCATTGGGTGCGATTTATCGCACATGAATTGCACCCCAATAAAACCCGTTGTTTGAGAGCCTGCACTGCCCTAAGTGGGTAGAAGGCAGGTTGGGAGCGCGGGCCTCCCTCCCTCACCGAGAGGCCAGGGCTCGGGCAGAGGCCCTGGGTGTCAGGGAGGGGAGGCTGTCCGGGGCCTCCCTGCAGCCTCGAAATGGCGACACAGGTCAGGCGTGCTCCGGGCTGGGGCACACGTGTAGCCACACAGGCCTCCTCAAGACTTTGCACACATCTCTCACGGAGGCGCCCTCCCGGCTACAGACACGCACCCCGGGGTGACGCGCTCAGGCCAGGAATGGCCAGGGTGGGTCATGCCCGACATGGGACACTCCGCCCTCACCTCGCCACCCGTTCCGTTCCTGCACGGCCCTCCTCGTCCCTCCGGCCTGCCTGGCGCCTGGGGGCAGCTCCTTCTGGTCTGAGTCACCCCCGGGCCCCTCCCCGCTGTCCGCCACAGAGACCCAGCTCTCAGGCCCTCCCCGAGAGGCAGCCGGGGGCCCCACCCACACCCTGACTCCGGCCCCCCATGTGCCGACCCCACTGTTGACGTTACTGCCCCGTAAGCGACGTTTCTCGACATGAAGGGTGGGTTCTTGTTAGAACTTCCTTCACGATTTCATCTAACTTAGTCTTAAAAATGAACTTGCAGGTTTATTTGCCAAGTTTCAAAAAACCAAAAGGCTCCCCCTGAGATCTGGGTCTGAACTGCGGTAAACGCAGATCCGGGCAGCACGGCCCTCCCAGCGGACCGAGCGCTCCCCAAGGCCCCGGGAGCCCCCCTGGCGGCCCCTGCCGGACCCCTGGGCAGAAGCCAGGTTTGCCTGTGGCTTGTCTCAGCGACACTTAGTTTCACAGATTGAAGACGGGAGAACGCGGCCCCGGTGATTTTCTGTTTTGAAATCATTTCGAACTTCAGTTTGGGTTGAAGCATCTTGACTTGGGGTCATCTTCTGCACTTTTTCATGGCATTTTGGGGGAATATGTATATTCTCTTTATGCATCCTGCATTTTATTTAAAAAAAAAAAAACGCTAAAAAATTCAACTGAGTACATCTGAAGATCAGATCGGTGTCATTCAACACCTGGTGGCTGAGGCAGCATCCCATCCGGCAGAAGGAAGGCGCTCGGACAAGTTGCACGAGAGGGAAGGTTCTCAGAGGCAAAGAAGGGGGCGAGGAAGGTAAGGGTGGGTTGTGTCTGGCAAGGTCACCTTCCTAGGGAAGCAGGGTCTTATCAGGCACATTTTGCCTTATCGGGAAGATTAGTTCTGACCAGGAAATCCGGCACAGATTAGTTTAAAATGCCACTCCCTGGGGAGGCTGAAACAAGCACTGCGCTTAGCACTGATGGTTCTGTTTGGGGGCCTGTCTCTTTTGAATGATAAAATCTAAGTCACTGCTAGTGTGATTTAAGTCGCTAATATTGTCATAAAGCATTTTCTGTGGTCTGTCCAGTTCTGCCTCAGAAGACCATCGATGTCTCTGCCACACCCCCCCTCGCACACCAGGATGACCGTGTTTCAGTGCACGCTGTGCGTGCCTCTCGGAGGACGCGGGGTCTATCGGTGATGCTCTCACTTGCCCGCTTCAATTTTTCACCTTGAATTCCTCTTTCTCTGGTGGTCGTGCTAGGATACACCCGCCCTCGCCGCGCCCGCCTGAGACGCTTCTCAGCCCTTCCTGCGCACTTTCTCACCACTTTACTGCAGGTGTGGCCCTCACGGATGTTGGACAGAGCCGGTCCACCCCATTTTGCTGACCCCTGTCCCAGCCAGGTCTGCCCAGGTCACCCCACGAGGCGGCTCTAGTGGTGACGAGAGGAGCCCGGGCCCAAGATGACAATGTGACTGGTGCATTGCCCTGGACAGCAGCTCCTGACCACGGGCCAGAGTCCGAGCTCGGCCGCACGACCTCGCGGCTTCCGGGCCTGAGCCATCCAGTGCTTGGGGGGGTTCCAGAAGGAGGAGCACGTCAGTGGCGTGACATCCAAGGGCCCGCATCAGAGAAGGCGGCCCCACTGGGCGACCTGAGTGCACTCTCTCAGCCACCCCACCCACCTGCTGCAGGGCTGAGGGGCAGCAAGCCTGTGGGCTGCACTGAGGGCTGAGCCCTCCCCTCTCCTCAAGTTCAGACGGAATGTCTGCTGGCTCAGTCCCTTCGTAGCACGTTTTTTCTCTCCGTAAGGTTGGCAACGTCCTGCCTGTGATCTTGCTGTAGGACCCTGCAATATGTCACCCCTGGGGAAGCCGAGTGAAGGGGACTCTGGCTCTCTGTGTTATTACTTACAATTGCATATGGATCTACAATGACCTTAAATTAAAAAAATTAACCAAAAAAAAAAAAGGGCGATAGAATATATAATTAAAGAAATAGCCACCCAGAAGTTTAAAAGTTCCTCTCTAAGGAACCATAGGGCACGAGAGCTCAGGATTCAAGCCTCGGGACTCCATTCTGAAGGAGGTTCCCCTATTCTACCCCAGCAGGGAGAAGATCTTCTCCAGCCCTGGCAACAAGTCAGCCAATGAGAAACACTCACAGGCCTGCCATTGAGGGACTGTCACAGTCCAACCAATCAGAACGCACCACCACTCTGCCACTCACTTTCCTTAAAGGATTTTCCTTCAAAGCAGCCCCTCCCACCTTCCTCCTTTTTCTCTGTGAAGCAACTTTCCTGTGTTCTCTGCACCCGCCTGTGGTTTTGTCGTAACTTGCAGGTCCTGAATTTCCATTTTTCTGCTATTCTCAAATAGGCCCATTTTGCTGGTAGAGTAACTGGCCATCAGTTGTCACTTTGTTACAATGCATGTAACAGGCATGACTCGCTCCTGCTCCATCAGGACAGACCACCTGGTCATTCCTTCGTCTTTGTGCCTCCCTTCCTCTGCTTTGTGTCTCTCCGGGTGCGAGAAGCCTGGGTCCCGTCCTTGAAGCAGGGAAAAGGGTCCACAACAGCCCACCCTGTGTGCTGTGCACGGCACTGGGCTCTTCCAGGGCGTCTCGGGGAGAAGGGCTGGCCTCCCACCCTCCCCTTCCCCTGAAAGTGAAAGGTAAACCTTCCCCTAGTGGAGGCTGGAGGCTAGAAGGGGCCCTGCCTCTCCACCTCAAGTACAGAAGATTGTCAGTCACGGGCCCAGCCGGAGAGTCCTCGCGAGAGAGACTCCCCGGTTACAGGCCCCACCAGGGGAGGGTCACAGGCAAACCGCCACCGCGGCCGCTTGGCCAGTGAGAAGCCATCACCCCAAGCCCTTGCTTTCCCCCAGTGGCTTTCCTTCAAAACAACGTCCCCGACTTCCTCCTTCTTCCCCGTGAAATAGCGACCCCGTCTTTTGTTGGACTTGCCCACGGCTTACCGCAGCCCGCATGTCCTAAAGGGCAGTGTGCGCCATTCCTAGATCCGCTCTTTCGTGCTGGTGAAACAACTAGCTGTGTTATGTACAGGGTTAACCTACCCGACACATTGCTAAGCCTCATTCCGCTTGCTTCCTGTGGGCTGGGAACTGCAACCTCCTCTCCCCTTAGCTTTTCTTCCTGGGAGCCCGGGGGGCTGACTGGGGGCCAGGAGGCCTGACCGCCCCGCCCCTCCTCTCTGGGTTTCCTGCCCTGCCCTCCCCTCCCCTCCCTTTCACCACCCCCACTGCCTGGCTGGTTCTCTGGCAGTCTTGATGGCCCACTGGGGAATTCCCGGGAAGTACCAATATGGCTTGGGCACTGGGTGCATTTACGCAGAGGGTGCTTGCTGTGCCCCCAAGAGCAGGCAGGTGTGGCAGGGAGCCTCCACACCAAATGCCCGTCGTGGGTCGTGGGGAATCCTACTAGCTGGTGCTGTCGGGGGAGGGGGAAGATCGTCAAAACCCCAATCGTTCTGTCCTGCCTGGCACAGTGGCCGATGTCCCTGGCTTGAGCCTGCGGCTTAGCCAGAAAAGGAACGTTTAAAATGAGCCAAAAAGAAAAAAGCACGTGAACTTCTAGCTCCCTAAGGTGGGCGGGGCGGGCCCCAGCAGGGTCGGGCCGGCGCTCCTCCAAGAGGCCTCGCAGTTGGTAAGGGGCCTGGGGCGCCTCCCTCCCGCTCGGCTCGGACTTGCTGCAGCCACGGGGTAGGTGCGGGTGGGGCCCAGTGGGGGCCCGTGAGGGGTGGTCCAATGGGGGTTCTGGGAGGGTAGTTCAGTGGGGGCTTCATGGGGGGTCCACGGGCGGCAGGGAACAGTCCAGAGGGAGGGGACACCCAGTAAGGGCTGCAGCAGGGGTGCCTGGGAAGGGGGGTGGGGAGGTGCAGTCCCCCGCAGCCTGGAGGGGGCAATCCAGTGCAGGCTGAGGGTGGGTTGGGGGCCAGGACGGCTCAGGGGGGCTGCAGCGTGGGGGAGGGATGGTCCAGTGGGGTCTGCCTGGCGGCAGAGGGGGTGACAGTCCAGTGAGGCTGTGGGCGGCACATGGGGGGTGATCCAGAAGGGGCTGCGGAGCTGGGTAAAGGGACAGTTCAGTGGAGGCGGCGTGGGGGTTGTGAAGAGGGGTGGACGGGGGACAAAGGCCCGGGGTGGGGGCGCTCCAGTGGGGGGCTGCAGCCCGGGTGCTGTCTGGTGAGGCCTGCATGGGGGGGGTTGGGCAGTCTGTGAGGGTTCCATCGGGGGCGGGGGTGGCGCGAGGGGCAGCCCAGGGGAGGCTATGGGCGGGGCTGTGGCGGGGCAGGGGTGGGGGCGGCGCGGAGGGGGCTGCCTGCGGGCGCGATCGCGAGGGGCAGTCCCGGGGAGGCCGGGGCGGGGCGGGCGGACACCCCGGGGATGGGCCAGGCCCCTCGCGGCGGCTCCCAGGCCCGCGCCACGAGGCGACCGCGTGACCGGGGGGCGGAGACGGGGACTGACGGACCACGAGCCTGGGAACCGGCCCGGGGCCAGCGCAGCGGCGGCTGCGCGGGTCGGAGCGCGGGCGGGGCGTGGCCGGGGGCGTGGCCGGGGCGTGGTCCCGCCGCCTTTCCCGGCAGCGCCCGCGGCGGCGGGTCACTGTATGCGCCCGGGCGGCGCGTGCGCCCGCTCGCGGTGGGTCCGCGGTGCCCTGCCCAGCGCTCCCGGAGGAGCGGCCGCCGGCGCCCGGGTACCCGGTGAGGCGCGTGCCGGGGGCTGCGGGGTGAGTGCGCCGCCGCGGGCACGGCCGGCGCGGGCACGGCCGGCGCGTGCGGGGCGCGCCCTGGGCGTACGGTACCCGCTCATCCCCTCCGTGGGTCCCGTGAAGGGAGGGATTCGGGCATCGCGCTCCCGCCGCGTTCCCCGCCGGCGCCCACGGCGCGCGCGCTCCCCCCTCCTGCGGCGGGGCTCCCACGACTCTGGCCGCTTCGCGCGGGTGCGGCCAGTCGGGGTCTGAGCGCCGCCGCGACCTCCCCCGGGGCTCTTACCCGGGCGGCGGCACCCGTGCGCACGTGCTCCGCCCGCGGGGCGCGGGGTGTCCCCGGTCACCCACGCCACCAGGAGGGCCCGCGTTGGTCTCCCGCCCCCGAGCTGGTAGGTGCCGACTGACTTCCTCTCTGGACGAGCGGGTGCAGCAGAGAGCGGTGGGGACGGGAGCCTGGGCCTGGGCTGCGGTCCCGTCCTCAGTGGCCGCGTGCTGCGTCTCTGCAGGGGCAAGCTGCCCTGGAGGGTCCTGTTTACTCCCCCGGCGGAGCGCTTGCTCTGGAGAGGCCAGCGTTGTGGGCCAGGCACACCGGCGGGTTCGGGGTGTCCACCCCAGCCCTCCTGGCCTGAGCTCGAATTAGGAGGTGGGCCAGCTCCGAAGTCCAGAACGCAGCCAGAAGAAGCTGTTTCCGTGGTGCGCAGAGTGCAGGGAGGGTACAGGTTTTGGGGCTGGGTGCCCTGCAGGAAGTGACCAGGTGCCCCCCCCCCAAGGGAGACCAGAGGGCCCTTCCGCATCCCACCCTGAATCAGCAGAACCGCGACTCTTCGGGGGGACTGTCTCCCTCTGCGGGTCTGGGAGCCCAGTGCCCAGGCCTGAGGGTCCCCAAACGGTGTCTCCCCTGCTAGGCTGCATTGCTCTGTCTTGGCCTCCTTTGGAGTTGGTGCGACTCATTCCTTTTAGCCGAGGGGGACTTGCTGGATGTCAGTAACTCGGGATGCTCAAGCACGTGTGCTGGGCGGTGGTGATCAGCACGTTTTCACCTTGTGGGTTGGGGTCTACAGCAGTGACAGCCAGAGGGCTTACTCCCTGGAACAGGGAATAGGTCATGCGATTTGGGGGGAGGATGCACGGGTTTTTCTTTTTCGCTGAAAATGTAACGAACCTCCTTGATAACCTGGGAGACCGTAGCCGGTTTAAAGCACAAAACGAGGCAGGTGGTTTTTGGTTCTGTTTTGGCTTTGGGTCTCTAGGCGGACTGGTTCCTGGAGGGACAGAGCAGCAGCTGGCAGCCTCCCCCAGGGCAGGAGCTCGAGGGTGTGCGGGAGGGGTCCCTGGGGGGAACCTTCTCTTGGAGACACCCGCTGGGCTCCTCGGTCCTCGCCCGTGACTCCTGCTTGGCCACAGTTTCCTTCGGTTGCCCTGACGGGGCCTGAACTTGCATGGCATCCGGCTGGGGTTGGGGCGCTTGCCGTCCGGGCCCATCCTGCCACCCACTTGCCCTGAGCTTGGGTGCCTCATCTGACTTCTGGACTGTTCTGCACCTGTCCCGTGTGGCGGCGCCCCTCCTCCTTACCTTGCTGGAGTGTGAGCCTGGGAAGGGCCTGCGTGTTTTCGAGAGAGGACTTTGAGTCCTGGCCGTGGCAGCTGGCCGCTCATCAGAGCTGGTGTCTACACCCAGCTCAGGTGAGTTGAGTGAACTCACCTGAAGCAGACGAAGTCCACCGGACGTGGGCAGGGCCCCAGCCTTGCTGGCTGAGACCCCTGGCTGCGACAGCTTCTGGGCTGGCCTTTTTCTTTGCATCTCTGTCCCGGGCACGAGCGGCCTTTCCCCCTAGAGAGGCCGAGTGACAGGGCTCGTAAACACGCACCGTGCTCCTGTGGTCGTCACCGCTTCCTCCCCAGTGGCCAGGGTTAAAAATGGATTTCAAGTCCGACTTCGGAGCTGTGGCTCCTGTGTGGCAGGTGGTGCTCCAGGAGGGGCCAAGTTCCTCCCCTGGACCCCGTCCCACCAGGCTCCGGCCTCTACATGCTCAACCTGTTCAGAAGTTGTTCAAAGTTTGCGGGCAGCAGTGTGTCCACGTGTGGGAGAGGCGCATTCCAGAGTGGACGCAGGCCTTCTGTCCCCAGGGTGCCTCCCTGCAGATAAGCACCACCGCCCGGGGTGGGCCTTGCGGCCGCCTGCCGCCCTTTGTTCTGGGAGGTCAGGTGGCTGCCCTTCAGCTGTGAGGGGTGACCAGAGGTCACTTTTGCCACAGTGCCCCACTTGAGTTCGGCCCCGGGTGCCCCTGCGGCGGGACCTCTCAGGTCAGAAGTCCGGGAGGTCCAGGACTGTGCCCCCCACCCCCGCCTCCAGCTGGAGGACGGGCAGGGTCTTTAAACAACAGTCAGGAAAACTATCTGAAGCAGAAATGCAGGCGCCACATTTTGAAGGAACGCTCTCCAGAGTCTGGAGCCTTCCATGCTCCTCAGCGTTGTCACTGCTGTTTCTGCCCCCTGGCGTGGGGCAGGGTGAGGCTGGACCAGCTGCGGGGCAGTGAAGCGTGCCCTCCGTGCCCTCCGTCGCGGGCGGCCGCCTCCACTCCTGCCCCTGGTGCGCGGGCCGAGCGGGAGCTCGAGTTCCCCGCTCCGGTGCGCACGGGACGGGCAGGAGCCCCCTGCTGGGCGTTGCTCTTGAGCAAATGTTCACAGAGACTCAGGGGGACCGTGGTGCAGGGGCGACCCAGGCCGGCACAGGGGCCGCGAGCACGGGGCGAACAGTGTGGTCCCCAGAGGTGAGACGAGTGCGGGACTCAGCACAGGACTCCGAGTGAGCTGTGGGGGCCTGGGGCCGGGGCTTAGCATCACGTGGTCAGAGGACAGAGACGGCCCCAGAGGCCTGGGCTTCTTCCGGGCTGGGGGAGGCCTCGTCTTCACCTCAGCTATTATGGAACTTGGGAGAAGGGCTAGGGCTCTGGGCCGCCCAGCAGGTTGAGCCCTGCCCTGGGCAGTGTCCCTAGATCGCAGGGAAGGGGCTCCCTGACACTGACTCTGCGGACCCCCCCGCATTCCCCGTGAGCGCCACTGGCGGTAGGCGTTCCCTGGCCATCACCTGCGGTGGCTCCTCTCATGCCCATCCTTTGGGGGGGGCATTGAGGATGGTCCCCCTTTGTGTTGTGACCCTGGAGGACTCCCAGGGGCCACCCGAGCGGTGGTCGGGGGTGGGGCTGCCATGCGCCGGGAGTACTGGATGTGGGTTAGAGCCAGGCCAGCCAGGGATCCTCAGGCGCAGTGTCCCAGGGTGCTCTGCTCTTTCACCTGCTCAGGCCTGCCTGCGGGACATGTCAGGTGCAGAGTCCTGGGCGGTGACCCAGACCTTCAGACAGCTGCACAGGGCAGAGCTCAGAGCTGGAGCTGCTGACAGTTCTCACTGTAGACAGAGAACCGCTCCTGGGTTTCAGAAGCCTTTGGAAGCCAGGACTTAGAACAGAAAGCATTAGTGTATTTGGAGGTGGTGCCTGAAACTTGCCCCATTGTCCTGGGCCTCAGGGGATACCAGGTAATGGTAAGTTCCCGTTGCTTCTGGAGATGATTCCGTTTTGAGCAGTCTGGCCAAGTCCTCAAGGCCTCTGAGCCCCTGGGGGACAGGGAGGGTAGAGACCTGCCTCGGGATGTACCTGGGAGTGGGGAGTGAACTTGAGGGGGTCCTGGGGCCGGGATGGGGTCCCTGTGGGTGCACCCTGAGGTTGGGTGGTTCTGCCTGTGGGCCTGGGTCCCCCCATCTGTATGAGCTTCTGGTGGGTTTTGAAGAGCAAATACCAGAGTCTCTGTGTCCAAGCCACTTGGCCTGCGTGCCCTGCGGCGGTTTCCTGGGGGGCCGTTGCAGCTCGGCGGCTAACTGACTGGTTCATTTGATCCCTTGGGAAGGTTTGAGGGGCCGTCCCAGGACCTTGTGACTCCTGGGACCACCACCCTCCCTCCCTTTGAAACTCTGTGATCCGGGCAGCCGCCCCTCACCTCTGCCATTGTGCGGAGCCCCCCCCCCCCACCGCCACCCAACTCCAGCAGCCTGGCTTCAGAGGGGCTCACTGCTGTCCCCTGCTTTTCCCTCGTTGCAGAAATAAGTGTGGGTGTGCAGAAGGCAGGAATCGTCCTGCTCACGAGGCCGCAGGTCACTTGCTGAGGCGCTGTGTTTCCTGTGGGTGGGGTTTCTACAGTCACCTGGCTCTTTGTCCTCTTCGGCGTCCCTGTTGTGGATGTTGAATCCTAAGTCCGTGAAAGAGGGGGACACTCTTCAGTGTTGTTTCTGGGGAGCAGGATGGTGGCCGTGGGCCTTGATTCTTGCCTCATCTCCTGTTCCAGGAACAGCCTCATCTCCTGCAGGGCTGCGGGCAGCCGGGGCAGCATGGCGCCCTCTGGCCAGGCGGTGGAGAAGCAGGAGCCCCCGGGGCCTGGGCTGGACCCCGAGCTCAAGTCCTGGAAGTGCCTGGTGTTCTACCTATGCTTCTACGGCTTCATGGCCCAGATGCGGCCCGGGGAGAGCTTCATCACACCCTACCTCCTGGGCACCGATAAGAACTTCACGCAGGAGCAGGTGCGTGGACGCGGTGTGTGGACGGGGGCGGGGGGAAGGAGGGTGAGCAGCCAGGGGCCTCCCCAGGCCGGGGGGGGGGTGGTGGCTGAGCCTGTGAGGGCAGGTGGCTGCGTGGAGCTAGGTGTCCCGATCCCGGTCCCCCAAGGGGCACCTCCACACTAAGGGCCAGACTGTCACTGACCAGGCCAGTTCAAGGGTGCTGGCAGGCTGTGGAAGGGTCTGAGGGTCACCCTCCCTCCAGGTGGGCTCACCTGCTGAGAGGGCTCACTTCCAGCCTTTGAGGACTGAGGAAGTTTCCTTTGATGCAGCAGCCGGGACAGAGGGCCTCCTTGAAACTTGACTAATAAGCTTACCTCCTGGGGCAGCCTTTCCTTCTCTGGGAAACAAAAGAGCCATTGGTCAGTGGAGCTTCTGTGCCTGCTCTGCTCACTCCCGCCCTCCCGCCCGACCTGACCCGTGGTGCCGGCCCGGAGCCCGGCCCAGGCTGGCTCACTCACCCCTGCCCTTGGGCTCCGTCTGCCCGGCCCCTCCAGCGTGTGGGCCAGCCTCTGTACCCTCTGTCTCTGTGTCTGAGCTGTGGGTCCCACTGAGCTGCTGCCTTTCTTTCCCCCTGAGAGCTCAACTCCTTCCCTTTGCCCACCTGAGATTGGCTTAAGTCGGGGGGTTGCTGTGCAAAAGCCCTCAAAGTAGCCACCTGACTGGCTTGCAGGAGGTCGAAACCATGTGTGTGTGTGTGTGTGTGTGTGTGTGCGCGCGCGCGCGCGCGCGCCTTGGGAAAGCATTGTTTTCCCAAGAACTTAGCTACTAATAGCTCCGTGTTGACCGGGAGCCTTGCGGATAACGTGAACAGTTGATGAACATGTATCCCCAGTGTCCTGTGTGTTCCGTACTTCATTCTTATGCTGATGTGAGCTGGAGAGAAACAGCTTCTTAAGAACGTCATAAGGAAGAGAAAATAGTATGGTACTTGAACTGTATTTACTGACAACAGTCTGCGGATAAGTGGCCCGACTCAGGTCAGATGGTTGTTCAAGTGTCCACTGTGGCGGGTTCCAGACATTCAGCCAGACCACCAGCCCCGGGGACATCATCAGACGGGCGGCAGAAGCGGGTGGGCTCTGCTCAGGCTGCTCTGCGGGGCCCGCAGGCGGTGAGGCTATGGGCTGGCTGGCCTGTGTCCGCACAGCCGCGGTGGCTTCTCGCTGCTGGGCTGACCCGGGACGCTGGTCCCTATGGGCTCAGGCTGCTGTCACCTCCGTGCGCCCTGGGGGCTGAACCACAGAGGGTCCACCTGGTGCTTAGGTGGCCTCCAGGCTGTCCCCCCACCTCCCATAGGTGGTCCCCCTGGACAGGTGTCCTCCTCCCTCCAGCAGGTGTCCCCCCACCGCAAGTGTCCCCTCCCCCCCACAGGTGTCCCCTCCCCCCCACAGGTGTCCCCCCCCGACAGGTGTCCTCCTCCTCGCAGGTGTCCCCTCCCCCCGGCAGGTTTCCCCACCACAGGTGTCCCGCCCCCGCAGATGCTCCCTTTCCCCACACAGGTGTTCTCCTCCTGCAGGTGTCCCCTCCCCCCCACAGGTGTGCTCTCCCCCCCGCAGGTGTCCCCTCCCCCCCGGCAGGTGTCCCCTCCCCCCCGGCAGGTTTCCCCACCACAGGTATTCCCCCCCCCCGCAGATGCTCCCTTTCCCCACACAGGTGTTCTCCTCTCGCAGGTGTCCGTCCTCCCTGCGGGTGTCCCCTCCCCCCACAGGTGTGCCCTCCCTCCCCACAGGTGTCCCCTCCCCCTCCCCCCCGCAGGTGTCCCCCCCCGCAGGTGTGCTCTCCCCCTCCTCCCCGCAGGTGTCCTGGACTGCGCCGTGCACGTGTGGCTTCCTGCTTCCCTTGCCAGCATCCGATTGGCGCTGTTGACTTTCTGCCCATCTGATTGCTGTGAGGAGCCGGCATGCTGCCGGGTTGTGTTTCTCTGCTCTGCCCACACTCCTGGCGGCCTGGCTGTCACCTGGCTGTCACCTGCCTGTCCCTGTGCCCATGGGGCTGGCCTCCATGTCTTCCTGCGGGGCCGTCTGCCTTCTGGTTGCCCTTCGGGGTCACCTGTTTCTCCCAGTCTGGGCCAGTCTTCCCGCTTTGTGGGACTTGTGAGCTTTTGTCAGGCCAGGTTGCCCACGGTTCATGCTGCGAGTTTGCCTGACGACCCCCCCCCCCGACTTAGAAGTGCTTTGGGGAGGGGACAGGGCCCCCTAGCACCTGCAGACCTGTAATTCCTGAGTCCTGCCGCCGCGGCCCCCACGGAGAGCCCCCCACCCAGGACTGTGGACCACCGTCCGCTCGGGGCTGACCACTGGCACACTCCTCAGTGAAGGTCCCCGTCTCGTCCCTGTCCTCCCTCCCCTCCAGCGGTCCTCCAGCCACATCCAGGTGCTGCCTGGGATAGGCTGTCGCACCTCCTCCTGGAGGGTGGGTCAGCTGTGGCCCGGCCCTCCCCCCGCGTCCCCTCCTGAGAACCCGCTGCCCTCCGCCCTGCCACTCCACACTTCCTGCCTTCCCACGGTGGCTTTGGGGCCCGGCCGAGCCTGCCCGTTCAGAGAAGCAGCAGCCCTGAAGCCGCCTGGACCCGGGTCTGGGCCCAGTTCCTGTCTTTGCCCGTCAGCCTGGACCAGGCCCATGCAGACACCAGCGTGATGGGAACACGTCCAGGCGACGCTAGGCTCAGGCTGGGGGAGGCGACCTTGCGCCAGAGCCGGGCCACTCGATGGCCGCGATCTGCCCGGGGACCTTGTGGGTGCCCAGTGTGACCTGGGGCAGTGGTTTGCCTGCCAGGCCTGAGGACGGCAGAGTGGGGGTGTGGGGGGGGGGGCATTGTCAGGAGTTCTCACAACTGAGGGGCTATTTGATGTTCCTGAAACTAAACTTGGTCCAAACCCCTGCAGCCAGGACCCCGGGGCTCTCAGTGGCCAAGTGCAGGTTGTATCCACTGGGACTGACCGGCACCAAGGGTCCCGGAATGTCCTGGGGTGTTTAGTGGATGGTGTCTCAGGGCTGCAACCTGTGGGGTCATCCGTGGCCTCCCCTGGGCACATGGGTTTAAGAGGCCACCAGGCAGGGGAGCTTTAGTTGGGGAGGAAGGGAGAGGGGGCATGCGTCTCAGTGCTGGGTCTCAGACAGCTGTCCTTAGGCCCTGATGCTTGACCTGTGCACAAGCGAAGAAACACAGCTCCACACTCGCCCGGGACCCTCAGTGGCCGGCCTAGCCCATTGTGTAGCACCCCTGGGTGGGCAGCCACCCGGACCGCACAACCCCCCGGGTGAACCCCTGAGGTTCCTGGGTCCACGCGGTGTCCTGGAGCCTCATGGGGCGGGCCCAGCACGGCCCCCTGTGCTGACCCACGGCTGACTCTGGGGCCTTGGAGCGCACTGGCTTTTGGGGCCGGGGGCCGCATGGGCCACCTGCGGGATCACTCTGGGGCCCGAGTGCAGCCTCTGAGGGCTCCCCGCTGTGCGTGCCCTGGCGGGTCCTAGCCATGGCCAGAGCCGCGTGTGGGGTCCTGCGGGATTGGGTGCAGGGACTTCCCACCCGATGTGCCTGAGCCCTGGGACCAAGCGAGGCTGGTGGCAGGTGCCCTCCCCCAGCAGACAGGCGTGAGGGGGGCCCCGGCTGGGCCTGCTGCTGCCTCTGCTCTGGTCCATTTCCTTTTCCTTCTGGTTTCTTCCTTTTGTTCTGGTGCATGAAGGCCATTGTGTGCGCTCATTGTCTGAGGCCTTTCCTCCCCAGCCTGAGAGGCAGCTGTGTTAGCAGGAGCATAAACTGGTCACAGCCGTGACCAAGGAGAAGCCAGATTCTCTTTCTGTTTCATGAAAAACAAACAAGCCTGGTTTAGCACGTGGCCATGTCATTACTGCTTGTTAGCGAGGTAGTTTCCAGTGTCTCGTGGCCTGCTGTCCTGTGCGAGGCGGGCCCCTGCGTCCCGTGGCCTATTGTCCGTGGCCTGCTGTCCTGTGCGAGGCGGGCCCCTGTGTCCTGTGGCCTCTGTCCTGGGCAAGGCGGGCCCCTGCGTCCCGTGGCCTATTGTCCGTGGCCTGCTGTCCTGTGCGAGGCGGGCCCCTGTGTCCTGTGGCCTCTGTCCTGGGCAAGGCGGTCCCCTGTGTCCCGTGGCCTATTGTCCGTGGTCTGCTGTCCTGTGCGAGGCGGGCCCCTGCGGCCGTGGCCTGCTGTCCTCCTGTGCTGGGAGAAGTGTGCGCGCAGGGCCGGCGTGCCGTCGGGTGGACGCGGTTGGGGCTGGGCCGCCCTGTGCTGTCCTGACGGCCGTGTGTTTTTACAGAGGTTAGTAACACGGAGACCGGCGCGCCCGCGGGGCCGCGGTGTCACGAGCCTGCCGTCCCACAGGTCACCAACGAGATCACGCCGGTGCTGTCCTACTCGTACCTGGCGGTGCTGGTGCCCGTCTTCCTGCTGACCGACTACCTGCGCTACACGCCGGTGCTGGTCCTGCAAGGCCTGAGCTACGTCTCCGTGTGGCTGCTGCTGCTGCGGGGCAGCTCCGTGCTGCACATGCAGTTCATGGAGCTCTTCTACGGCGTCACCATGGCCGCCCGCATCGCCTACTCCTCGTACATCTTCTCGCTCGTGTCCCCCGCCCGCTACCAGCGCATGGCCGGCTACTCGCGCGCCGCCGTGCTGCTGGGCGTCTTCACCAGCTCCGTGCTGGGCCAGCTGCTGGTCACCGTGGGCGGGATCCCATTCTCCACGCTCAACTACATCTCCCTGGCCTTCCTCACCTTCAGCCTGGTCCTCGCCCTCTTCCTGAAGCGCCCCAAGCGCAGCCTCTTCTTCAACCGCAGCGCCCCCGAGCGCGATGGGGCCTCGCCCTCCGAGCTGGACCGCATGAACCCGAGCCCGGCCTGGCCCGCGGACACCAAGCCGGGCCGGGCGCTGCTGGGCGCTTGGCGGGACTGGACCCTGGTGCGCATGCTCCGGGAGCTGGGGGACAACATGCGGCTGCCGCAGCTGCGCCTCTGGTCCCTCTGGTGGGTCTTCAACTCGGCCGCCTACTACCTGATCGTCTACTACGTGCACATCCTGTGGAGCTTGGTCAACCCCACCGCCGACACCTCCTCCGTCTACAACGGTGGGGCGGACGCCGCGTCCACCCTGCTCGGTACGTCCACGGCCCCACCGGCCTTGCCCTCCCTTGCCCCCGTCCCCCCGGGAGGCCGCTGTGACGCGTCCTGTCTCCCCAGGTGCCATCACCTCCTTCTCCGCGGGCTTCGTAAAGATCCGCTGGGCGCTGTGGGCGAAGCTGGTCATCGCGGGCGTGACGGCAGTGCAGGCCGCGCTGGTCTTCCTCATGTACAGCACGAGCAGCGTCTGGCTGTGCTACGTGGCCTTCGTGCTCTTCCGCGGTGCCTACCAGTTCCTGGTGCCCGTCGCCACGTGAGTTGACCAGAGCAGGGCGGCCGCGGAGGGGCCAGAGCCGCAGCCTGGCCAGTGGCGGGTGGCTGATGGCCACACGCCTTCCTCCCGCTCGCTGGGGAAGGACAGACTGTCTGCATGTGTTAAGAGGCCTCCCTTCCAGACTGTTCTGCGGGGGGCAGAAGTGGTATGTGCAGGCAGCGTGGAGGGAGCTGGGCGGTGCGCTCTCCCACTGGGAGGAGCAGTGAACCCAGCGTGGGCCCCCAGGGGCCCACTTGTCCCCTTGTCCACGGCACAGCGTGCTCCAGCTTTTGTGACCCCGAGCTCTGCCCGGAGCCTGCCGCGTGTGGCGTCCCCGCTGCTCCCCCGGCGGCCACGTGGGGCCCACAGTTACCAGCCCTTGTAACATCCTCCCAGCTCCCGGCCTGTTTTTGAGGCCCCGCGTGATGCTGTGGTCGCGCCTGTGGCGCTTGAGGTCTCGCTCATCCCCTTCCATGGCGGGCGCAGTGACACACGCCAAGGAGTAACCAGGTGCTGTCCTCCAGCCCTCTCGTGCCTTCCAGAACCTTCTCCAGCCCACGTCCTGCTTGCTCCTAAGATCCTCTGTGTGTTCCTTTGAACTGACCCTTTCCTGAAGCTGTATGCTGTTGCCACACGTGTTCACACCACGTGTGCTCAGGTCACACACACGTGTGGGAGCCTCCCTCCCTCCCTGTGCTCCCCGCACCCAGCGGGTGGGCCCGGGTCTATTACCAGCTCCCCTGCCCGGCCCTGGCTCCCCTCTGGGCCTCACCCCTCCTGGTCACGCCTGAGTCAGATCATCAGTCCGCACTTGATCTTGAGCCCACGTGGCATCCTCAGGCGCCCAGCTCTGGGGTGCCACCTCACGGAAGTGCCCCTCCCCAGCTTCACTCTCCACCCAGTCTGCACCCGCCCTGGGCCTCCCTTTCCTCTGTCGGGGAGGGCCGAGCTCCGCCAGATGCCCCGGGGGGCCATTTCCTCAGCAGATGCCCAGCCCGCTCCCCGTGGCCGGGGCCACCTCCCCTGACGGCCCCTCACGTGGCCGCCAGTCTTCCCGGCCTCCTGTCCCTCCTTGCCCTCTCTCAGCCTGCACACGTCCCCAGAGCATCTCGTTGGCCAGGCGCTCACCTTTCCGTCAGCGCATGGACAGGGCTCCGGGTCATCTGCTGTGACTGCCGTCCACCTGCTTCGTCAACTCCTTGCGCATTGTTGCCTGTAGGAACACAGGCGGGCAGTGCGGGGTGTCTGGCGCGGGGAGAGAACAGCCCCTTCCGGCCCCACCCCAGGCCTGGCCGCGGCGCTGGGGTGTCCAGCCTGACATGGGACCGAGCTCGTCACTCTGCAGCGCTGCCCTGTGCGCTTGGCTCTGTGGTTCAGTGTCACAGGTGCAGACATAGTCGTCCTCTCGGTGACATCATACGGCTGGTCCCCAGGTGACAGGGATGCCACGTACTGTGTTTTCCTGTGACCGACAGCCCTGAGGCTGATGCCCTCTCACCTGCGTTTCTTTCTCCGGATTCCGATGACGGCCACAGACGGGTCCCAGGAGGGGCCGGCCCGGCCAGGGTGTGTGCCCTGGAAGACGGTGCCCTTCAGGCAGCCGGATGTGGCGGGAGCCCCTCACCGTGTGCCACCGTGTCATGGTTTGATTGCTCCCGCCCAGGGCCGTGGAGCGCCGCAGGAGACGGGCGGTGTGGGTGACCGGGGACTGGCCCCACGTGGGTTTCCCTCGCTGCGTGTGAGGTCACGCTATCGCTCGACCTGGCGGGGGCGCGGGGGGCTGCCCTGTTCCCCACCCAGCACAGCGGCGCCTCGGCCTCTGTCGCTCTCTTGAAAGATTTCTTGCACATTTTTGTGCCTTCTTTCTCCAGAACTTAAGAATGTTTCTTGTCGAGTTAGTTGTTGGAGGCACCTTGGGGGTTTTAGCGGAGAGTACCTTCAGGTGCTCGCTTTTCTGCAGAGGACGGGGATTCCTCCCGCTTTGCTTGTTTGTTTTCGTGTTCCGTCCCTGACCCCTCGAGTCCTCAACAGCGGAAGAGCAGTGACTCCAGAACACTCCTTGTGGTTCCTGCCCGCTGTCGTGAGGCGCTCAGGGCTTTGCAGCGATTGCTGTTTACTCTGTCCCACAGTTACCCAGAGACATTTGAACGTCTTCCCGGGGCGGGTGTTGTCCGCACGCGGCTCGGAGTGCTGTCTGGGTGCCGGGCCGGTCTTGCCGGTTCCCCTGGGCGGGGTGGGCGCTCCCCACGCCGCGGCCGCGTCTGACTCGGCCGCTTCCCTGTTCAGTTTCCAGATCGCGTCCTCTCTCTCTAAAGAGCTCTGTGCCCTGGTCTTCGGAGTGAACACATTCCTCGCCACTGTCCTCAAGACCATCATCACCCTCATCGTTTCCGACAAGCGATGTCTGGGCCTCCCCGTGCACTTGCAGGTGCGTCCGTGTCAGCCTCGCGTCCTGGGGGACGGAAGCCTCTGGAAGGGTGTCCGGCCAGTGACATCTTCCCCCCAAAGGGTCTGGGCCCGCAGGTCTGCTGCAGGGGCGGCGTGGGCAGGGTGGGCTGGGGCGGGGCAGGGGGGAGGCTCAGCCGCCGCTGGGCTGCACAGACCCCGGGGCTGGGCTGGGGCTGGGATGTCATGTGGTTACTCCCACTGAGGCTGCTGGGGCCCCGGACGCAGGCCCGTCTGGAGGAGCTCTGAGCAGCCCCGGGCGTCCCCTGCACTGGCTGATGTCCCAGGAAGGATGGAGGTGTGGCCGTGAGCCCTTTCCCTGTGTGGTCACAGCTCACGTTTTAGGTCTCTGCCTTTGATTCAAAACCTATCAGACCTGGGTCCTGACTCACGTGAGCTGTTTTTTTCTGCGGACAGGAGAGTGGACCTGGGCTTGCCGTTGCTGCACGTCGGGCCCCGTCTGGTCCCTCCCTCCCTCCAGCTCTGGGCGGGTTCTCGGTGCTTCTGAGAAGAGCTTGAGAGTTCCTGTCCTGTGAGGTTGGGGGCACTCACGTGTGTGACATGTCTGGGCAAGCTGGAGTTAGCCAGAGGGCAAGCCTGCAGGGGACGGTAACCGGGCTCCTGGGGACCACCCCACCCCACCCGTGGCCGGACACGTGCCCTGAGCCTGGGGGCATGCAGCCTCCATCTGCCCGGGGCCTGGACCTTAGTGGGCTTGGTGGGTTCCCCAGAGAAGGGCTGGTCTCTGCGCTGCGTTGGCCCTACCTCGGTGACCCCAGAGCTGACTGGGAAGAGGTGCCGGGCAGGGACAGACACGCCTCTGGCCTGTGGGGACTGAAGATGCCTGTTAGAGGCAGGACTGAGGCGCTTGCTCGTGTCTGCAGGTGTCCGCGGGGCGCTCAGCCTGAGCAGGGCTGGGAAAGGTCCCCACTGCGGATGTGCTGGACTCGGGTCCACCAGTCTGTGTGCAGCTGCACTATGGGTAGGAGGGAGGGGCTGGGGGGTAGGCAGGCTGGGGGCTCAGGGGTTAGATGGGAGGGGCTGGGGGGGTAGGCAGGCTGGGGGCTACCCTTCCCCCCCGGAAGCAGCAGCCTCTGCAGGGGAGCACTTGGCCCAGAACTTTCCATGGAGCCTTGCCTCGCAGTGGTCCTGTGCAGGGAGAGGCCTCTGCCCCTTGCTGGAGGTGTCCGGTGGTTCCCTCTGGGCATCCGGGTTGTTTGTGTGGATGGGCAGAGGCCTGTCTCTGTTCCCAGGGGGCTCGGTGGATCCAGCCACGTGGTGGCTGTGACCTGTCTGTGGACACGGACCCCCGGTCCTTGCACCCATTGATGCCCCTGCCCGGTCTGGGGGCGGGGGGAGGGGCTGGTGTGCCTAGAAGCTTGGCCATGCCCAGGGGCCCACGGCTGTGGGGGGTGCTGGCCGGGGTCCTTCCCTGGGGGCTGAGCCTTCCCGCCCGGTGGTTTCTGGCCATGTCGGCTCAAGTGGGGAGAAAAGTACGTTGGGTTCTCTCAGGCTCGTCTCATTTCCCGGTTAAAATGTGAACAGAAGTGGGGCAGTGAGTTTGTGATTAGAAGTCCCAGCCGGGTCCCTGGAGGTACCGCCCACCCATCTTCCTCACCTTCCCGTGTACAGCCTGCGTATCCCTGACCCCTCATCCCAAGTGGTCTCGACTTTAAAATGGGAAAAATGGGGATATTTGGGAATAACAAAGAATTGCAGTTCAGGCCAAGCAGGCACCATGGGCTCGTCGGACCAACGAAGGCCAGGGACGTCGTTTTCTGGGGAAGAAGGGGAGCTGGGAGCTTGTTTCGAAGGAGAGTCCGTTGGAGGGAGGCAGAGGTGCAGGGGGATGAGGTGTCTCCCTGGTGGAGCTGCGGTTGTGGGGGGGGGGGCTGGAATTCCCGTAGGGGCTGCCGTGCACCCCTCCCCGGTGGTTCTCCTGTGGAGGGTTCTGTCGTTCCCGTGACGGACACCAAGGGCGCCTCCACCCCCCCCACCCCGGCCTCCGGCCTCCACATGGGCAAGGCTTCTCGTTACTTATCCCGGTGGCGAGAGGGAGCCGGGGCTCGGGCTCCGTGGTGCAAATCTGGAGACTCGTGGGGACCAGGCCACAGCATGTGGGGAGCTGGCGGGTTTTAAGTTAGACTCTAGTTTGGGGTAACCCTGCATCCACATGCGGTGTTAGAGGGACCACAGATCCACGTGCTTGGTCCCACGTGGGCACAGTCACTACCGGGTCCTGGAGGCTCCCCCGGCCGCACCACCTGACCCCACCCTGCGCAACTGTCTCTCCACCATTTCCCTACCTTCTCGTTTCCAGAGTGGCGTTTAACTGGAATTGTGGCCCAACACCTTCGGGGACGGGCTTTCTCACTCAGCCTGCCCCCCCGGAGACCCCCGTGGGTCACTGTGCTTGTGGAGGTGTGTGCCCGTGCGCGTGCGTGTCCATCCGTGTCTGTCTGTCCGCCCATCGCCACCGTCCATTGGGCCGCGGACACAGGACGCAGCAGCTGTATCTGGTCCCCACGGACTCGGCCGTTCCTGGTTTTGGGCTGTTGTGAAGAAGGCGCTTTAAGTTGGTTCGTGGGTTTGTGTGCGCGTCGGTTTTCATCCGGGAGAAGTGCCCAGGGCGCAGCTGCCAGTCTGCGGCGGCCGCGCGTTTCTGCAGGAGCCGCCCCGCTTTTCTCCGCGCTCGCTGCTGCTGTCACGTTCCCGCCAGTCCCCCGTGTCCCTGGCAGCTTCTCATGTCGTCCCTCATTCAGCTGCTCTGCCAGGCACGGGGACACTGCGTGTCCCTGACGGCATGCGCCCTGCTCTTCCGTCCTGTGACGCGTCCGCCTCTGTCTGCTTCCTGTCGGCAGGCTTGTCGTGAGCTCGGGCCTCGTTTGTGTGCGTCAGGTGCTCGTCCTCCGTGGGACACGTCCGCCACACGGGGAGGCCTGCGCGGGCCCACGGGGTCTCAGACTAATTCAGCTGCTGCACCGGACATGTGTTTTCTCCCGTGACTTTCTCAGTGGTCTCCCTGGTGAACTGCGCTGTGGGAGCTCAGCGCGGGCCGGCCCGCCTACAAAGTGGGCGCTAGTTGTGTTGCTGGTACGGCTGCCGGGCAACAGTAGGTTCTGAGTAAAGTTCTGGGGGGTCCGAGGTTCTGTGCGGCCCCCGCCCCCCGTCTCGCAGGCGCAGCTGTGTGAGGCCCCTCGCGTCTGTGCAGCTCGGGCCTGTCCGTCCTAACGGGGCTTTTGCAGAGCAAAACTTCTTGATTTTGATGAGCTCTGGTTTACCTGTTTCTCCCTTTACGTGGGTCTGGTGCCCAGTGTAAGACCTGTCTGCGTGGCCCCGGCTCCCGAGGGTCTCACGTTGCGTAGTTTACCTTTAAGTCTGTGGCCCGCGCGGAGTTACGCGTTGTGTGAGGCGTGAGGGCAAAGGCCGCTTCGCGTCGCCCGGCACTGCGTGTTGAAGGGCCGTCTCTTCTCCGTCGAGCCGCTGCTGCCCCGTGTCAGAATCGAGTTGTGCATGTTTGTGCGAGTGTTTCTGGCCCTCGGGCGTCCCTGGAACTGGACTCCTGCCCTTCCGCCACCGCGCCCTGCTCGCCAGCCGCACGGCTCTGTAACGGGGCGGGTCCGTTGCTCCGGCTTTGAGACGTTTTTTTCAGAATTGTTTGTGCCTTCTAGTTTCTTTGCCTTTCTCTATAAATTTATATATTAAGAGAAAATTTTTAAGTTTAATTATTTTGAGAGAGAGAGCAAGCAATGGAGGGGAAGAGAGAGGGAAAGAGGGTCCCAAGCAGGCTTCACACCATCGGCATGGAGCCCAGCACGGGGCTCGAACCCACAAACTGAGATCATGACCTGAGCTGAAACCAAGAGTCGGACGCTTAGCCGACCAAGCCCTGTGGGCGCCCCGGCCTTTCCCTGTGAATTTGAGGGTAACAGTTCTTGCTGGAATGTAGCGGGGAGTTGGGTAATGCCCGGTCCGTTCTGGGAGAATTGGTGCCTCCACTCTGCTGTCTCCAGTCTGCGGACATGGTGTGTGTCTCCGTTTGTTCAGAGAGTCCTTGGTTTCTTCCAGCATTTGGTAGGTTCTGGAAACAAGTGTTGTACATGCTTTGCTAGATTGATACCTAAGTATTTCGTTGTTTTTTGAGCAATTGTGAATGATAGTCTATTTTTAATTCCCGTGTCTACACTGGTCTGCTGGGCTGCCGTATGAAGGCCTCAGAGACCGGGCAGCGTCAGAGCAGAATTCTTCCCCACAGCCCTGGGAGCTCGAGTCTAAGGTCAAGGTGTGAGCAGAGCTGGGCGCTCCCAAGGCCTCACTGCCACGGAGATGCGTCTCCTGTGTCCTCACGTGGACTTTTCCGAGCGTGTGTGCACGTCTGTGGTCCCTCTCCTCTCAGAACACAGGTCGCTGTTGTCACCGCTCGGACCTTAATTGCCCCTCTGAAGGGCCAGTCACCCGGAGGTCAGGGCTCGCACACACGCTTCTGTCCGCAGCAGCACCGTGTCCTTGTTGGGAACATAGAGGCATACAGTTGGTACTCAGGTGTTAGTCCTGGATAATCTTGCTTAGGCCATTTGTTAGGTCCAGGAGGTGTTTTGTTTTTCACATGCTTGTTCTTCCCTTCTCTGGCCTTATTACAACTGGCTCGAACTTTCTCCTTATTATTTCCTTCCTTTTACTTGCATTAGATTTTGATTGTTCCTCTTTTTCTAGGTTCTTGAAAATGGGAGCTTAGATTAATGACTTGCGTCTTTTTTATTTTATCTAGAGAGAGAGTGCACGAGCAGGGGTGAGGGGCAGAGGGGGAGAGGGAATCAGTCCGGGGCTCAATTCTAAGACCCTGGGATCATGACCTGAGCCGAAATCAAGACTCGGACACTCAACTGACGGGGCCACCCAGGTGCCCTTGGGACTTCTTTTCTAACATTTGCACTTAGTTCTGTGCATTCACTCTCCTACTGCGTCAGCCACGGCCCGCAGATTGGAAAGCTGCAATTTCATTGTTGTGCATCTCAGTGTATCTTTTTGTCTCTCCTGAGAGTTTTTCTTTGACCTATGATTATTTCAGACAGTCTTGTTTGGTTTCCAGGTGTTTTGACAGTTACCAGTTATCTTTGGTATTGATTTCTATTTTGATTCTATTTTGTGATCAGTGAATATAGTCTATCTGATTTCAGTCCTTTTTATGGCCCAGGATGTGGTCTGTCTTGTTAGATGTCATGTGGACCCTTGAAAAGAATCCAGATTCTCCTGTTGGTGGTGGAGTGTTTTATAAATTCCAATTAGATCTTACTGTTAATAGTGGTGTTGATTTCTCTCCCTGTGGGTTTAGTCTCGTCCCATTGAGAGAGGAGCGTGGGCATCTCCACCCTTAATTGTGGCTTTGATGGTTTCCCTTTCAGTTCCACCATGTTTTCCTTCACATGTTTTTACCTCTTTTGTTTATTGCACACATCTTGGGGATTGTGGGATTGCAGTGTGTGTTTTGATGGATTGAGCTTTTGATCATTTTGTAATGTCCTTCTCTGCCTCTTGTCATTTTCTTTTCTCTGAAGTCTACTTTACCTGATATCAACATAGCCATCCCTGTTTTCCTTTAATTAACATTTGCATGATATATATTTTTTTCTCCTTTTACTTTTTACCTGACCACATTGTTATATCTGAAATGAGTTACTTGTAGACTACATATGATTGAGTCATGTTTTTAATCTATTCTGCAAACATCTGTCTTATAAGTGATGAATTTAGACCATTTATATTTAGCGTAATTATTGATGTTAGAGTATATGACTGCCATATCATTTTTTGTTTTCCTTTTCTTCTCCCTGCTTTTCATTTTTTTTGCCTTCCTATGGATTTTTGGGCATTCTTTAGAATTTCATTTTATTTATTTGTTGGGCTTTTGAGTGTATCTCTTGGTATAGCTTTTTGATGGTAACTTTGTTAAATGGCCAATTTGAGTGAAGTACAGAAATCTCTCCTACCATGTCATTCTGCCTTCCACTGTTAATAGTTTAGTTGTCTAAGTATTTTCCCTACGTATCATTACTGCCATGTAAGATAGGGTTCCCACTTTTGCTTTGACTATCAAACACTTAGAAAATTCTAGAAGAGAAAGAGCCTTCTATGTACCATGATTTGGCTCACTGTGTTCTTTCTCTTTCCTGTTGATCCAGGGTTTCTTCTTTATTATTTCCTTTCTGTTTAGAGAACCTCCTTTAATCCATTCTTTTAGGCTAGATCTGCTGGTGACAAATAAATCTTCTCTTGGTTTTTCCCTCTTCTGAGAATGTCTTGATTTCCTTTTCATTCATAAAGGAGATTATACTGGATATAGGCTTCTAGGTTGATAGTTTTTTCTTTTAACTTTGAAAACATGTCACGTTCTTGTGGTCTTACTGGCTTCTGATGAAAAAGTCCACTGCTTTTCCCTTTCTCTGGCTACTTGCAAGATTTTTCTTTTTCTTTGCCTTTAGCTTTTCGGAAGTTTAAATATGGTGTGTGTTGGTCAGGTTTTCTTTGGGTTTGTCCTGTGTGTGTGGTTCCCTCAGCATCTTGAATCTGTAGGTTTGTGTCTCCTACCAAATTCTTAGCCACTATTTACTCAAGTAGTTTTCCAGCCCCATCTTCTTTCTTTTTGTGGAATTCCCATGACACAGCACCACCTCCTTTGTCATGTAAGGGAATGAGGTTGTGCTTATGATTTTTTTTTTTAAGTCTGTTTTCTCTCTGTTTAGATTTGGTGATTTCCATTGCCCCATCTTCCAGTTCATTGTTTCCTCTAGTCCTGACCATTCACTGAGTTTCTAGTTTGGTTATTGTATTTTCAGTTCTAGCTGTTGTCTCTTCCATTTCTTAGAGTTTTTCCTCTGTTCCGAGAGTGCTCACGCGCGGTGAGACACTTCATCTTGCGGTGTTAAAGCCCCGTCAGGTAACTTTGCATCTCTGTCGTGCTTGTGCTGGTGTCTGTAGGTTGTATCCGTTTGTGCTTCTAAGTGATTTTTTATTAAAACATGGACATTTCGGAGATTGTGTTAAGAGATCTGCGTCTTACTGAAACCCTCCACTGCGACAGGTTTTTTCTGCACGGCTCTCGCAGAAGTCGGGGCCATGTGGCTTGTGACAGCCGGGTGGGTGGAAGCCCAGGCTCCCGGCCGAGGTCAGGGGGGCTCCTCGCTCCTCCTTCCTGCCGGGTGGGGCCCGAGTTCCAGATCTCCAGCGGTCGGAAGGGCGAGGGTGCCCGGTTACTGCTCCCACGCGCCCTCCGGTGACGCCAGCGGGGCTGGGGTGCCCTCCCTGCTGCCGGGCAGTGCTGCACGCCCTCGCCCCACAGGGCTGGGGTTGGGGTGCTACCGCCTGCGGTGAGTGGAAGTCCGGCCCTTCTGTGTGGTGTCTGCTGGGGTGAACTTCCCAGCTGGCCCTTCGCCGCCCCCCGATGGGGGCCGCGTCGTCGTCTGATGAGGGTGGGGTCCTGCCGGGGTAGGGCTGTCCCTGTCCTGCTGGGCTGTTCCTCTCCAGGCCCGGTCCTTTTGCCGGAAAGAACAGCTTTTATTGTATCCCTCCCCCTCCCCCCATTCGCTGGCATTTCTGGATTGCTGGTTTCTTTAAATCTAAAAATACAGCGCAAAGTTAGAAAAGCCCAGGGGACACGCTGCTTTCTCGGCCTCCAGCCTCCTGCGCTCCCGCCGTCCGTGCGTTCTGTGTGTGACGGAGCGTTAGCCTGGTTGGGGGAGGAGAAGGGACACGTCAGCTCCATCGGCTGGAAGCGGAGTCCTTCAGGGTTCGGTTCCCGGTGCCGCTCGTGAATGAGCTCTTCCCGGAAGAGCACGGAGAGGGGCCCGCGGGGAGCAGGGCGCCGGGGTCTCGGCGGGACTCACGCCTGGCCTGGAGCCACCCCGGACTGCCTGCCGCGGCGGTCGGGGGCGTCGGGAGGGGCGTTCCCGCACGTGCGGCTGCCCTGGTCCCCGGGGCAGAGACCGGCGTGGCGCTCGGGGCTCCGCCACGTGGGACGCTCCCGCACACGCTTGTCCACGTGCCCTCGGCAGCCGTGGGCACAGAGTGAAGCTCGTGCTTGTCACGAATCGAGCAGAGCTTCCTGGGGTAGATCCCAGGGGCCACGCGATGCAGGGAAACTGCCAGGGCTCGTGGGAGGGTGGCGGGGCCCCGGGGCTCGTGGGAGGGTGGCGGGGCTCACAGGGGGGTGGAGGGGCCCCCAGGCTTGTCCTGGAGGGCAGAGGTGGGCCCACCCACGGGGACCTGCTCCGGGCTGTCCCCTGGTCCCCGAGCACCTGCCCCCACTCCTGCCCTGTTCCCAGGGCCTCAGCAGGAGGAGGGGGAGCCCGGGAGACTCCACCGGCCCCGCCCCCCACCTGCCCGGGCTGAACTCACCCCTGCCCTCTCTCTGTTCTAGTTCCTCGTCTACTTCGTGTTCTTCCTGGTGCTGTTCCTCGTCTACCTCTCGGGGGCCGTGCTCGTGCTCCTGCAGCACCTCCGGACAGGCCGCCCCGCACCCCCCCCGCCCCCGGAGGAGAAGGCCAAGCAGGTGCTGAGCCTGCAGGACACAGGCCTCAACGGGCCACGGCCCGCACCCCCCACGCCCGCCCTGGACAGCAGCGCGTGGACAGCAGAGGCGGCCCCTCCGGAGCAGAACCGGCAGCCTGAGGCCAAGGCCTGACACAGCCCGGCCTCGCGGGGGCCCAGCCTCCTCGACGCCCGAGGCAGCCCGCCCGCCGTGCTCTGCGTCCTGGGGCCTGGATGGGTCAGAGCGGCGCCCCCCCGCCCGGCAGCTCTCCCGGGACCCGGGTTCTGGCAGGGTCCACATGCCAGTGTTCACGCTGTGGAGCCAGCGCCCGACGGGGACCCTGGGTGGGCACCCCTGCGGCCCACACCCGGGGGCTCGTGCGGAGGGGGCCCCGGGTACCGGTTCCTGTCCCTGCCCTGTCACCTGCTGGGGCGCTGCGGGCTGGCTTGCGGTCCCCTTGGCGGAGAGGGGCTTCCGCGTGCCCACCAGGCCTCTGCACCCTCACCCCCTCCACCCACGTGAGGCGGGTCCTGCTTGTCCCGGGGACCAGGGAGGGGCCGCGGTGCCAGCCCAGGGACTTGGTCCCCGCAGGGCGCACTCTGCCCCGTGGCACCGGGCCCGGAGCCCTGCTGCCCGGAGCCTGTGGCTAAACTGTGAGGCCAGTTGTCCAGGTACTTGCTTTAGACTGTGCTCTGTCCCTTTCCACAAGCTGACCTAAACAGGAAACCTCAGGGGGCCCCTGTCTCTGGGGGAGACACCAGGCATTGGCAGGCGGGCACCTGCCTGTAGGGCGGATGCAGGAACACGGGGCCCGGAGCCCTGCTTCTCCCCTGGTGGGTTAACCCTGACCTACCTCACTGGCAAGCGCAGGCCGCTCAGGGCCGCCCGCTCACGGGCCAGCCCGCGTGGGACCCCCGCGCACACCGCCCCGAGGTGCAAGGCGTGTGCTCTCTCCAAGATCAGACCACGAGCCCTGCGCGTGGCGGGCCCCCTGGTCCTGTCTGTGGCCCCCGGCCTGGGTGGGGGGCTGGTCAGGAGGCCAGGAAGGCGGCCCGGCCCCAGGCAGGAACCCACACCGGGCCCACAGGTCCTGGAGCGAGCACGGCCCCCCTGCAGCCCTCGTCTCAGTAGCGCCCACGCCCCGCGGGACGGCAGGCACGGCCAGCTGCTCGGGCCCGCTGGGTGCAGACAGGTCGGAACGGCGCTCCTGACCCAGAGGCTGCTGCGCCCGCCTGCGCCCAGGCCTCCCTCCGGGCCGCCTCGGGGCGCGGGGCATCTCGGGAGGATGCTGGGGGGGACGGTGCATCCACGCGGGCTCTTCCCTGACTCCTCACTGCACCCTGGGCCCCGAGGACCCTGTAGGGAGGGCGCGCTGTTCCCCGTCCCTGCCGAGTCCTGCAGGGCTGATGGGTGGAGGGCGGCGTGTCTTGCCTGGTCGCTGACCTCACGGTGAGGGCTTTGCTCCCGCCCCTCGAGCCCTCCCACCAGCGGGTGGCCCAGCTGCCCGGTCCCGCAGTGGGCTCCACGCGCCGCCGTGGCTCTGGGGAGATGGCGGTGCTGGGTCTGCAGGACCCCGGGCCACCCCCAGGCGCGCTCGGGGGAGAGGGTTCGTGCGCCAGCACCCATGCACCCTGCTGTGCCCCTGACGTCCCGAACCTCCGCCCACAGCCACCCCTCCACCCGCTGGGCCAGCGCTCCAGCCCCGACAGTGGAGGCGGCTGTGAACGGAGGGTCAGTGGGAAAGGCCGTTTTTATTTGGAGCCTGTCTGCAAAGCACGTGACCCGGTTGCCAGAGCAGCCGCCGTGCCTTACAGAGCAGTGTTCACACCGCGCTGGGGTCCTTGCCCACGACCCTTCCAGCACGACCACCTGGCGCCCCACAGCGTCCCCGCCAGGGCTTGGCAAGGCCGGTCTCGTGAGCGGTGTCGTGGCCAAGGGCACGTGCGGCCGTCCTGTTAGCCTCATGCCTTGTGTTAAGTAAGCTTCGTGCCCAGCGTGGGGCTTGAACCCCCAAACCAGGAGATCGTGACCTGAGCTGAGAGCAAGAGTCTGAGGCACCCGGGCGCCCCTTGCCTCTGGGGTTTTGAGCTCCCTGTCCTGCAAAGGTGAACCTGGGACCCCGGGCCCGGCGGGCAGGCAGGCATGCCGGCTGGGGAGCCGGGTGCGGAGAGTGGGCCCTGCTGGGTTCTCGGATGTGGTCCTGGGCGGGGCCCCTCAAAACTCCTAGCCGGGGACGTCTGGCTGCCTCAGTGGAGTTTTTGATCTCAGGGGCGTAGTTTGAGCCCCACGCTGGGCGTGGACGTTACTTCTGACTCTGCCTGCGTGGCCTTGGCTGCAGGAAGGTGGCGTGGGGCAACTGAAGATGGGCCTGTCACCAGCGCACAGTGGCGTCGGGTCAAGGCTGGAGCCTGGGGGCAGCGGTGGCACTGGTTTGGGGAACAGCCCCGGCCTGGGGGGCGGCTGCAACAGGCCAAGGAGAGGCGGCCCCACCCTGCACCCGTGGCGTGAGCCGCCCCTTCGGCTCACAGCTGGGGAAGGGGCCCCTGCCAGGCCCCCCCCCCCCCCCGTGCAGCACATCCCTCTGCCACCGAGCGGGTCTGCCTCCGGGCCTGAGTGGGGCCGGGAGGGCAGGGGACAGCCTCGTGGGAGGCGGGGAGAGAAACTCTCGGCAGCAGGTTTTGTTTTAAACTTTTTAAAAAATACACTCTTTGGCTTCCTTTTATTTCTTGAGGGTTACATTAAACGTGAACCGCAGAGCCGCACAGGAGAGTGTCCCCGCCAGGTCCCACCCTGGGGGCGGGTGTGGGCAGTGCTCCTTCAGGGCGGCTTCCCGGCTCCAGGCCGCCTGGCCGTCCGGCGGAGCCCCTACTTGGAGGAGGAGGTCATGAAGCTGTTCTCGATGCAGAGCACGATGAGGGCGTTGCGGCAGCTCGCGGCTTTCTGCGCCAGCAGCCTGCCCGCCAGCAGTGAGGACGCCTGGCCAGTGGCCCCCGCGTCCTCCGTCCGCCACGTCTCGCAGTAGCTGTCGGTCAGGCGGCGCCCGCTGGGGTCCGAGCCGTGCCACACGCTCTTCTGGGGCCTGCGGGACGCAGCCGTCAGCCTCGGCCTGTGCCCTGCTCGCGGGGCCGTGGGGGCGCCCCCCCCCCCCCCCCCCCCCCCGCCTCTGCTGCTGAGCGCCTACCAGGCAGGGTGCTGCAGGACGTCCCTGCCGTCGAAGGACAGGATGCGGGCGCCGGGCTGCAGCGCGCCCCCCGAGCCGGACAACAAGGCCTCCCAGCTGGGGAACAGCACCTCGTCCTGGGGAGGGCGGCGCGGGAGGGCTCAGGGCTCATTCCCTCCCCAGAGGCGCCCCGGCCCCCCCCCTCCCCGGCCGCAGCAGTAGGGGAGAGGCTCCGGCGTGACGAGTGCCCGCCCCAGAGACGGGTTCTGACCCAGCTCCGAGGGCTGGGAGGGGGCCCGGCCCAGCCTCCTGAACCCGAGGAGCCCCGTGCGACGGGGGGGGGGGCTGCACCCACCCTGAGGTTAACGACGGGCACGCCCGTGCGGTCGGCGCGGCGCACGATGCTGGAGAGGTCCTGCAGCCGCGAGGACAGGAAGGCGCGGAAGGTGCCCGCCAGCCCCACGGCGCGCGCCTGCTGGAAGCACTGGAAGTCCGCGCCGCGGATGCCGCGCATGCCGCCCGGCTGGGGGCTGTTGAGTGCCGCCAGGTGGAGCTGCGGGGGGGGGGGGGGGGGGGGG
>NW_024081234.1:597713-638237 GCF_003009895.1 Hyaena hyaena
GCTCCTCAGGCCGCTGGGACCTGCGCCCCACCCAGTTCCCACCCACCCTCCCCCAGCACCCAGTGCCTTCTGCCACGCCGCGTGCTCTGTCTCTGCCTGGTCCCCGGGCCCAGGCACCCGTTCCCTGTTAATCATCTCTGATAAAACAGGGTGTCTCTCATCTGTCATCTTTACCACCTTCCCCCAGCCCGTGAGCGCCGCGGGGCAGGGGCCTCGCGAGTCCCTCCCCGCCTGCAACGGTGCCTGGCATACGGGGGGGGGGGGGGGGGGGAGGGAGGAGGGAGGGAAGGGAGGACTCCCTGGGCTCCATGTGTGGGTGGACTCACGGGGAGCCCAGGACACACACTTCCTAACGCAGCCTGGGTCCCAGGCCACTTGAGAAGCCGGGGCTTGGAGGAGCCAGAGCAGTGGGAAACCCGAATCCGTGAATTTGTGGGCTGCGCCATCCCCCCAGAGGGGCCCATCCCTGCGCCCAGCACTCCAGGAGGGGTGGACAGCGTGGCCCGAAAGGAGGTGGCTTGTGGTCTGCACACCGCATCCCATGCCCCAGGCCCCCAGCGTCCCCCCGGTGTGCCAGGGACGTGAGGGCACGTGTGACCCGCCACCATCGAGCCCCAGCCCGAGGTCCTCCGGGCTCCAAGCCCTGAACTCGGCTGCGTCCTTACCGTCCCGCGTGGGAGGGGCGTCCGCGCCTCCAGCTAGAAGAAAACACAGGGGTCACCCCAGCAACCCTGACGCCTGGCACCCCCCACCCAGCGGCCACATCCCAGTGCCTGTGCCAGCGGCAGGTGCACAGCACCTCACGTGCGTTCGCTGTAAGTGGGAGTCACTCCTCTGTAAACCCCGAACTGCTCGGAGAGTCCACTAATTAAAGAAACGTGAGGAGCACTCTGTCACCCCCCAGGTGAGGAGGAGCACTCTGTCACCCACCCCCGAGGTGAGGAGGAGCACTCTGTCACCCCCCAGGTGAGGAGAGAGCACTACACCACGTGAGGCACCCACCCCACAGGACAGCCCAGACCAAGACTCAGGCTCGCCGTGGGAGGCTGGGTGTGGGGCCCCCTTCCCTCACGCGTGCTCTCCTGAACCCGAAGCGAGCTTGAGAAGGTCTCCTGCCCATTCTCCATGCAGGGAACTCACCAACACCTTCCGGAACCCATTCCGAACCCGGACGTACAGCTCCTCCGTCTCGGCCACGAAGATGAGCCAGCCCTCTGGTACCTCCGGCACCTGGTCCAGCATGGTCTGGTACGTGGCCCAGATCCTTACCTGCGGGAAGCCCGACCCAGGGGGTCCCCGTCACACAGAGGTGGCACCTGGGCTCAGTGGTGGGGGGGTAGGGATGAGGACACTTCCAGATGAGAGTCCTGAAGGCTCAAGCGGGTTCCTTTCTCGATGAGGCTGCTCCCTGGGAATGCTCTGTGGCACCGGGAGGGTGAGGACACCCTTGGGGAGGGCTGGACGCCAAGTCCCCGTGTTCCCTGTGAGCCCTGCTGGGGACCCTTCTTAATGGCCGTCCTCCCCTGTCCTCCCCTGCCCCCCGAGTCCCCCAGCCGCCCCCAGGCTTCCCACTTCTGCTTTGCAGACCACACGTCAGAGCCGCTGTGCGTGTGTGCCCACCCACGGGCCCGGAGAAGGGAGGGCAGCCGGGCAGGTGACTGGGTGGTGAGCGGCTGACCCGTGCAGAACGGGGTGGGGGGGCTCTCACCCCTGAGGAGGTGCCCATGGTTCCAGGGGGTCCAGGGGGCCCAGGGGGGCCTGGGGGGCCAGGAACACTGATCGCTGCAAGAGAGGGGCCAGAGATGGGGACGCGTGGCCCGGGCTGGACGAGGCTGGAGCTCAGGCACCTGTCCCCTGCCCAACTTACTCTGCCTGTAAGGGCCGGGGAAGGAAGGGGGCCCCGGGGGGCCAGGGGGCCCGGGGGGCCCAGGAGGCCCCTGACGCCCCTCATGGCCGATGCCAGGGGGTCCCTGAGGTCCGGGTGGGCCTGGCTGGCCCCGAATGCTCTCTCCCTTGGGACCCTATGGGAGACAACAGAACGCGTGCCAGAGGCCCCGCCTGCCCACACCACGGCCCCCCACGCGGTGCGCCCTGCGCTGGGACGGGACCCCGGACCGCAGGCCAGAGCACAGCCTGGAGAGAGGCTGGTCCCCCGAGGGCCCCGTCCTCGCTCCACCCCTCAGGCGGGCGCGGGGGCCGTGCCGCCTGGCATCTTGTAGCGGCACCGGCAGCAGGACAGGCGTGAAGGGCTGGGTGAGGGCCCCTCGTGCCCCCCATTCCCCCAGCTGGCTGGACGGGCCCCCAGGCCAGTGAGCCACCAGCCCCGCCCCTGCGCCTGCCAGGAGTGGGGGCAGCCTCTCGGCCTTGCGGGCATCCACAGCGGGCTGGACCTGGCCCGGGACCTTGGCGACATGGGCTCTGGGGCAGAACTGCGGGCGGCCGGGAGCCCAGACTTACCGGAATCCCAGGGTCGCCTGGCGGGCCGGGGGGGCCGGGCACACTCGAGCTGAAGAATCTGCCACTCCCGGGCTCACCCCGCTCGCCCTTCTGCCCCGTCTCTCCTCTGTCGCCCTTCTCCCCCTGTGGGTGGGAAGGCCGGTGTGAGGCAGCCCGGCCCCCGCCGCTGGCCTGGGAGGGGAAGGCCGGCCCCCGGGGGAGCCCCGGGTGGGCAGCGTGAGGCGGCCGGAAGCTTCTGGAGCCCAGCAGGTCTGGCAGATGCTGCGGGACGGGGCTCGGCTCCCCGCCTTCCCGGGCCCCCAGCCGGGGTGCGGCAGGCGGCAGGGACGTGAGTGACACCCACCTTCATCTCGGCCTCCAGCTGGAGTAGGTCGAGTGGGAACTGCCCTGCAGGAGGGGGGGGGCCGAGGTGAGCGTCTGGGCAGCGCCCCCCCCCCCCCACGTCCGCGTGTTTCTGGGCGGCCCTCTGCGGTTCTGTTGCACGGGTTCCCAGGCACCGGGTGCCTTCTGACACTTTTGTTCACGGCGCCCCCTGAATGTTTCGGCCGTGCAGCGGCAGGACACACCAGGGAGGCTAGTTCACACCCGCAGCCTCACAGCTGGGGACGCGGGGAAACACGAGTCGTGGACGGGAACACGGGGACGCGCCTCACGGGCGGGGACGCGGGGGGGACGCGGCGCCCCACAGGCGGGGACGCGGGGGGGACGCGGCGCCCCACAGGCGGGGACGCGGGGAGACGTGCATCCCCCTTGTGACGTGAGTTCCAGGAGGCGTCTGGGGGCTCGGGCGGTTCCCGTGACGGCCACCTGCCTCTGGCAGCCTGTGCTCTGATCTCCTTTTCTAAATGGCACCTTTTTAGAATTTCTTTTTATTACTGGTTGTTGATTTTTGTGAACTGTTCCTGTGACCTTGGTAATTCTAACGGTACGTTCTTTTGGGTGATGTTCACTAACGTGTCCGTACAAATGGCCGTTATTTCTTCCTTCGCAAACCTGCCCCCGCTCCCGGGCTGGTGCCGACAGGGCCACCCCGCCAGGCGCTAGAGGTGCGGGGGGAGCAGCCCTTGGCCCCTCGCTCGCTCGCTCGGCTCCCTCCCTCCTCAGTCCTGCAGGGGGCGTCCCGGGATTAGCGGTCTTTTCAAAAAACTACCTTGATTTGTCCGTTTGTTTGTTCACCTCCGAGCTGTACCATTTTCCCTCTCTTCTCTAACTTTTTCAAAATACAACTGATTGTCAAGTTGGCTCCGACAGTGCACACGGTGAGCTCTTGGTTTCAGGGGAGATTCCTGGGATTCAGCGCTTGCGTACCACACTCAGGGCTCATCCCAAGTGCCCTCTTCAGTGCCATCTCTTTTCTTAAAGGTAAGTTTGCTCTTTGTTTTCTGACTTCTTGAGCTGAGTGCTGAGACCCGTGTCCTGCTTGAGGCTGTGAGCTCCTGAACAGTTAACAAGCCCCACGCTGGGTACACCCGCGGCCTGGGCCCCGCAGGGCTGGCTGATGGCGTGTGGCCCCCATCTGGGGGGCCCTGCTGTTGTAGGGCCGCTGCGGCCGCAGGCTCGGGGCTGGGAGGCTTCACCCGCTTCCACATGCCGGTCCCACGTGTCCCCTTTCCGCGTGGCCTCTCCTCATCTGGACGTGCGCTGCTCTGTGGTCATTTTCCAGTCGCGTCTCTGATGCTGACTTCCTGCTCGCTTTCTGCCAGGCGAGGGCCCATGGGGTGAAGACGGGGTCCCCGTGTTGGTGCCAGGGCCCCAGAGGTCCGGGTCAGGCTCCATCTCCTGCTTCGGCTGTTCTTTTGTGTGCTGGTGCCGTCATGTACTGAGCGCCGGCCCCGCCCCCACGACGGCAGAGCTGTGTCCCTTCTCCCCTCCGTTGCTGCTCTTTGCACTGAAGCCACGTTAAGATGCACAGGGATTTGGAATCGCTGCATTTTTCTGGTGGGCTTACAACCCTTTCTCATTATGGACATTTTTTTTGTTTTAACTTCTGGCAATGTTTCCTGCCTTTAAGGTATGCTTGTCTGATTTCTCACACACACACAGGTAGTTGTACACATACATACATGCACACAGGTGCGTTCACAGATGCACACAGGTGCATGCAGACACACCCATGCACAGAGGCACACCTAGGCACACACCTATGCACCGATGCACACGCACACAGGTGCACGTGCACACCGGTGCATTCACAGATGCACATACGTGCACAGAGGAACTCACATGTGCAAAGTGCACACACAGGTGCACTCACAGATGCACATATGTGCACACAGAGGAACTCACACAGGTGCACATGTGCACACAGAGTGCATGCACATGCACAAGTGCAGTTACACAGGTGCACTCAGATGCACACACATGGGGGGTCTCACACATAGGTGCACTCACAGATGCACATACTTGCACACACATGCACACACATGCACATGGAACACACGTACACACTCAGGTGCATACGGGGAACACATGCACACACAGGTGCACACATGCACGCACACACAGGCTCGGTTGCCTGCCCCCATCCCGCATTCAGCCTGTGTGTCCGTCCTCACATTTATAGAGTCTCCCGTAAGCAGCATATGGTTTTGTTTTATCTGACTGACGATGTTTATCTAATGGAGTTTTCAGCGTGTTCCCGTCCAGCGCACTTACTGATTTCAGCTGAAACCGACTGTGTTAAATCTGCCTAATTCCTATGTGCTCCATCTGCTGTGTTCCTTTTTATCTCCTTTCTTGTCTTCTTTTGGGTCCAGCAACTTCGGTGCTGTTCTTCCTGGGCGCGGTCAGTCCCATGGTCCTGTTCCGTCCTTGGCTCCTGCCCAAGGCGGCAAGGTGCCCGGGGACTTGAAGCCTGCCCTGACCGAGGGCAGCAGCTCCGCCCCCAGGGGGGGTCTCTCCTCCAGTATCACCTCCTTCTCCAGGAAGGGCCGGTCCTTGCTGTCCGTCCTTTCCTGTCAGGGTGGGTGCTTGACGGCCTCACACAGCACACACGCAGTCTTTGCACACGCAGGCACCCTGAGGCCTCTTCTCTGGCGTCTCTTCCCGGTCGAGGAGCCAGGTCCTGTGGCCGGTGGTATGAAGGGCTCCTTCTGTCTCAGAAAACCTGGGCCTCTAAGTCTTCAGGTGCTCCCCTGCCGGCGCCCCTGCCCCAGCCCTGGGCTCAGGCTCCATGCAACCCTCTCCTCACTCCCCTCCCCGCCTCATCTGCTGAAACTCACGCAGACTCCTCGGGTCCGGCGGCTGCGGCCCTCGGTTCCAGAGCAGAACTGGGTTCTTTCCCGGGGACCTGGCTCCCTGCAGACACCCCCCACCTTCCCTCCACTGGAGCACTGTTGTGATTCAAGTGCCCGCCCTGGCTGGGTCTCCTGGGGGCCTGTGTCACCACGGGCTCTCCTACTTGCATTCTGGTCCGTTCCGGCCATTCTCTTCAGCCTACATCTCAGGTCGTCAGGGAACCCACCTTCCTCGGGGAGTGGCTTCTGCTTCTAGCGGTCCTCAGGGAAAACCCGGGCTCTCAGCCCGGCCCGTCTGTCTCTGACCCCGCCCTCGCTCTGAGGGTCCCCCGATAGGCCACCCTTCAGTTGTCACTGCCTGGGGCTGGGGGCCCCGGCCCTCTAGGCTCCCCAATATCCACACCGTTGTTTCCTTGGAGTTCCTTCAGCAGTGGAAGAATTCAGCAGAGTCGTCTCACCATCCGAGGAGCTAGGACCTCACCCCCCGGGCAATCTGGCCAGGTGAGGGCCCCCTCACAGCCCGTGGGCAGGGGGGGGCGACCCCCAACACTCTGGGTGCCAGGGCCCAGCTCTGCCCCTTAGCCCCACCGTCCTGGGAGCCCTGGGCCCTGAGGCTGTGGGGCCGCGGACACTTGGAAGGGGCTTCCTTCCTCCAGGAGGGCGCGGGTCACCGGGAGGGCGGTGCCGGGGACGCACCCCCAGCCCAGGGTGCCCGGAGCTCGCTCACCTGGTGGTCCGGCTGGGCCCACTTCTCCTTTGTCTCCCTTCGGTCCAGGAGGGCCCTGGTACTCTGGAGGAACAGAGACCCGGTGCCCGTCACTGAGCTGTGACACAGGCCACGCCCTCTGCCCCGCTGGCCCCTGGGCTTGGTGAAGGCTGTGCGCAGGAACCTGGACGGGGGAGGGGTGCTGCTCCTGGAATCCACGCCACTCCCGCGGGGCGGGCGCGAGCTGACAGCAGGCCCGGGTGGGGGGCTGCAGATCTAAATTCTGCACACGCGTGGGTGGCTGCTCAGCATCCAGGGCGGTCCACGGCTAGGCTGCCGGGACAGCCGTGCTGGGAGGACCTGGGTGGCCCGGCAAGGGGGCCCGTGGTCACTGGAGCAGGGGATGCGGGTCGATGAGGAGGTCCTGCCGCCCAGCGTCCCCGCGAGAGGCGCCCGCCCGGCCGCCCCAAGGCCCTGGGGGCCCTCACCTGGCAATCCCGGAGGTCCGGGGTGGCCAGCCTCCATGAATGCCTGCAGAGAAGCCAACCGGTGAGGGAGGGGCTCTGCAGACTGGGGGCCCCGCCCGCCCTGGGGTCTCTGAGCCTGGAGCCCCGTCCCCTCTGTGAGGCCATACAGACACCCCCCCCCCCAACACATACAGGAGCACAGGAAGGGGCAGGGGGAGGAGGTGGGTTTGGAAACAAGAGCCCTGATCATGATGTGACCTGCCCCTTATGCATCACTTCATGTGGCTGAACCTTGTGAAAACGGGGTGTCTGCCCCCCAGGACCAGAGGGCTCAATGCAGAGAGCCCTCGCTTCTGCGGGTGGGGTTTGTTCTCTGATGGCGTTCCAGCCAGGTCCCACTGGCCAGGCCCCTGCCAGAGATGGGGGTGTCCCCTCCCTGGGCGAGGCTGACCACTCCAGGGGGTGGGCGTGGAAGGGCCTGTGGGGAGGAGGCGGGGGTACTTACGTTGCTGTCGTAAACCGGAGTCCCCGGAGGGCCTGGGGGGCCTGGGGGCCCTGGGGGCCCGGGCGGACCCTGCGTGGGGAGGACAGAATGTGAGGTCACGTTCACAGCCAGGCCACGGACGTGACCGGGGGAGCAGACGTGAGGGGACTATTTCAGAAAGTCACTAAAATCGGAAAACTGGACGCGTGTGGCAGCATAAGATGAAGAAGCCTCCGGTTGGTCTGTGGCCGTGGCCCCGGGGCAGACCCGCCCTCATCCACGGTTTCTACGGTCAAGGCAGAGCCCCGGAGGCCAGGCCAGCAGGCTGAGCCTGTGTGACTCACACTGCATCAGGAGCAGACCTGGGCTGGCGAGGTTGTGCGGGTGAGGTTGTGCGGATCTCGGGACCCCGCCCCGCCGGCCCTGTGGGCGCCCCTGTGCCGTGCCCCGAGGCCAAGGACGGAGGGACCGGAGGTGGCATGGAGGTGGGGTCTCGGGCCCCCAGAAGAGCCACTGGAGGCAGAGCCCGGTCCCCACAGACTCCATGAGGCGCCCACGTGCCCAGACACGCCCAGACACACGCCCGGACACGCGCCGTCCGCCCGCAGATCAGAAGTGCACAATGAATCCCAGAGCCTCTCTCGCCTGTCCAGGCCTGTGACCTTTCTGTCACCACCTCAGATCTCCACAGGACACCCCCGCCTCTTGATTTTTCACAAGGCAGCAGCCACATTTAGGCCACGGGAGGAAAAAGCCACGGTGAAGAACAATGATGGCAAAGCCAGAAACAAGGGGGCCCTTGACACGCTGGCCTCGGGACGCCGCGCCCCCGCCCGGCTGCACTCAGGGGGCCCTGGAGCAGTCACTGAGTGCACCCGGTGGCCGGCTGGGTGCTGGGCCGCAGGTCCCCGTCTGGAGGCCCCCCTCTTAGGGAGAGACAGGTAAGGACACCCATGTGAGCAGCATAAAGCCCCGCTCAGAGGCCGGTGAGGACCGGGAGTCAGGCTGGGCGCCGAGTGAGGCCGCGCCGCCGGGGGCAGGGGCACGCGGGACCCACGAGGCTGTGCCCGTCCAGAAGAGCCACGCGGGGGCCTCTGTCCCGGCAGCTCCGGCTGGCGCGTGCGCACACGTGTGGGGTCCTCGTGCGAGAGGCCAGCACAGCGTGGTCACGATGTGGGGACCGTCCGCGCCCCCGGGCGTCCCAGCCCCGCCGCCCGCCCCTCGGGGGACACTCACCCTCACACCCAAGCTGACGCTGGCGGGTCCTGGCTCTCCTTTCTCCCCTTTCAGTCCGTTCATCCCGGGGCGGCCCTGGGGCAGGGCGCAGGGCGGTCACTGCTGGAGGGGCCCAGGCCGGCCTGGCCAGCTCTCCGTCCCTGCCCAGTGCGCGCCGGGGCGCCAGCCCCTCCCACCCCAGCCACCCACAAATCGGCCGGGCAGCCCTAGGCTTCGTGCTAGAGAAGCCGTCCCCGGGTGGAGGTGGCCCCTGGGGCCGGGCAGGGGAAGGAGCTGTGGTCTGTCCCGCCCCCCCCCCCCCCCCCCAGGCCCCCAGGGGCCAGGCCCAAGCTGCTGCCCACACGCGCCAGAGCCTGGTCCTTACCGGCCGCCCAGGGAAGCCAATCTCCCCTTTGTGCCCCGGCCGTCCATATGGACCCTGCAGAGAGGAAGAACACCTTTTAGGAGAGCAGAGGCCGGCGCCTGCTGTGGCTCCCACCTGACACCTGCCCTCGTGTTCTCGAGGTGTGCTGGGGCACATGCCAGGGCCACCCGCCCCCGCCCCGCGGCCAGGCCGTCACGGGCGCCTTGTGCTCTTGCACACGCGTGCCCGCCCTGGAGAGCTGTGCGCCTACTCACCGGCGGTCCTCGGAAGCCAGGCTCTCCCTGCACAGGAAACCGGAAGGCACTGTCAGACGGCCCGCTGGGCAGTGCCCGAGGGGCTCCGACAACGCGGTGGCGGGGAAGGAAAGGGCAGCAGGAAGCGGGCTCTAGATTGGGATTTCTGTCTCCAGGGCATACGGATGAGGACCCCCATGCCCCTCCCCCCGACCTCAGGGAGGGCCTGAGTTCTCTGGGCCCAGAGATCCAAGGTCCCACTGCCCACCCCAGACAACCCAGGGAGACTTCGGGGCCCCTGCAGGCCTGCCCCCCACAGCCACTGAATCCGGGTCCAGGCCTCCCCACACCCTCTCAGGGTCTTTCTGGGGGTGGGCGACTGGGAGGAGGGCCAGGACCCCTCCACAGTGGGGGGGCCCAGAGGCAGAGGGGCAGCCACATTCTCTGCGGGAGGCCATCTCCTGCAGGTGAGGCCTGGGCCGAGCCCCCCTTCTCCACAGCCCCCAGCCCCTCTGTAGGGCGGGCTCGGCTGATAGGGGACGACCAGGGGCCGGCTGGGTGGTGGCCGAGCTGGGCACTCAGGCTCTGACCCTCCCAGTGCGGCTGTGAGAGACAGACAGACAGGGCAGGGCAAGGGGCCCAGGCTGCAGAAGGTTCCGGAGCCCTCTCAGGAACACGGCCCCCTCTGTGCTCTCTCTGCAGCCCCTGGGACCCCCGGCTCCTGGCCTGGAGAGGCCCAGGCACCAGACTCACCTTGGCTCCTTTCTGGGCGGGGCCCAGCGTGTGGCCATCAGGGCTGAAGACGGGGCCCGGCTCGCCCTTCTCACCCTGGAACAGTGGGGGCGGCGGGCGTGAGGCCGGCTCTGGGGAACGGGGGCCCTCGACCCCCACAGTAAAACCCCAACTCGGCATGAACACCACCCCCACCCCAAGCAGGTACACGGTGGGCGGGGTCCCCCCCTCCCCAGGCTCTGCTGAGGGGTGGTCTTCGCGGAGCCTCCACGGGTCGCAGTGAGGTGACCTCGAGGACAACCTGCGTCAGAATCGGTCACGGCTCTCGTGTATCCCCCCCCCCCCACCAGGTCACAGAGCAGATGGTGCCTGAGCCTCTCACCTTGGGTCCCGGGGGGCCCCGCTGGCCTTTGGAGCCCACATCTCCCTTTGGCCCGGCCGGTCCCTATGGGGAGACAGGCAGGAATGAGGGCCACACGAGGGACCTGGTTCTGCTGGGGCGCACCTGCCTCCCGGTCCCGACCCACACCCCAAACCCCGCCCTGGTCCCCGGGGGCTTCTGCTCCGGAGCTGAAGGCTCCTCGGCTCTGCGGGCCCCTCCGGCTCGGGGCCGGGAGGGCCGAGCGGCGACTTACAGGAAAGCCCGCGTACCCCCGCCGGCCCTGCGGAAGAGAGGGGCCAGGTCAGCTCGGGGCGGGCGCGGAGAGGCCGGCTGCGGCTCTCGCCCCGGATGGCGCGCACGTACCTCGGGTCCCGGCACGCCTGCCACGGCTCCCTGTCCGCAGGTCGGCGGGAACACAACCCGAGGAGGAACAAGAGGAAAACACGTTTACAGTTAACGCCTCACAGGACCAACGAGAAGGCCCAGAAATTAACGCACAAGACAAACTGCCTTCAGTCGCCATCCTGGCCTTGGCCTCCGGTCCCTCAGGTCAGGCACCAGAGAACCTTCCAGAGGCCCTGGGGCCAGCGCGGACCTGCCGGCACCTGGGACTCCGACGGCGCAGCCCACCAGGCCCGGCTCTGTGGCCGAGGGAAGCAGGGTCTGGGAGGGAGGGGCCTTGCCCCGTTTAGGTTTTCTGCCGTAGAATTTGTTTTCCTCTGATCGCCCAACTGCACAATTTTCTTTTTGCTCAAATAATTTAAAAGTCTCACCAGAATGAGACACCGTCGCTGGTTCAGAGTAGAACCAACAGACGGGAAACCGTGGGGTCTTTAGGGGACACCCGGGGCGGCAGAGCCGGCGTCGGGCGGGCGGGGGGGGCGGGGGGGGCCGGGCACCGCGCCTGCCACCCACGCAGTGTCCTTACGTCCTGCTCCGACACATAGACGACAGGCCCGGGGGGTCCGGGGGGTCCGGGGAGGCCGGGCTGCCCCACGCCATCCCTCCCTGGGTCGCCCTGGAAGAGAAAGCCGGGGTCCGGCACTCAGACGGCTTGCGGGGGCCTCCGGATTGGCAGGGCGGCTCCGGAAGGGACCCCCAAGCCCACCAGGGCTCGGGAGGGGTTCCTGGCACCCACAGGGTGTGCAGAGGCGCCTGGGCTGGGGCGGCAGCAGTGACAGTCCCCCCTCCTGGCAGGACGAACTCCGAGCCACACCCCTCGGGGCCTGCGGACCCCGAGCCCCACTCACTTTCTCTCCCTGGGCCCCTTTTTCTCCTTTGGGTCCCTGCAAAGACAGAAAGGAAACAGTTCATGTTAAACAGAAGCTGAGCCCCCTTCCCGGAGACCCCACACCAGCAGCGGCTCTGAGTGATGTAGAGAGCTGCTCCTGGGGCAGGGGGGCGGCGAGCCAGACAGGAGTCATCCGCCTCGGGCCGCCTGGACACCCAGCCCACGTCGCTGAGCCCCACGGGGTACAGAGCACTGGTCAGGAGCCCGAGACCACACGGAGGCATCAGCTGCTCTGGGGTGGTCAGCCCCCTCCCCCACCCCCCAGCAGTCCTCGAGGTCGCGCACCTGGGCCCCGGCTGCGCCCTCTCTGCCAGGGAGGCCGGGGAACCCGGGAGGTCCATCCGCTCCGACTTCTCCCTGCACCGGACACAGGAGGCGAGTGTCAGCGCGCCGCCCAGCACACCCTGGCGTCCGGGGAGGTGAGCGGCAGGCCGGGGCCTCTGTGGCTCGCCAGCTCACGCCCCTGGCAGCGATTAGGCTCAGCCAGCCTCCAGCCTCCTTGGGAGCCTCAAGGGGCAGAGGGGGAGGGGACCGTGATTGGATGGACTCCTGTGGTTCCCCAGGTTTACACCTGGAGCCAGGAGGAAGGCTGTCCTGTGACCTGGGCGGGGGGCGGGTGTCCTCGGGACAGGCATGTCTCAGCCTCTCGGGGGTGAAGGCTGAGCCGGGACAGCACAAGGAAGCCCCAGAGGGAGAGTGAGCTGGGCCTGGCCTCGGAGGTCAATCCATGCAGACCCCCACCCCGTTACTGTGGCTCCAGGGGATGGGGGCCCCTCTCTGCTCCCGACTGGGACTGGGAAAGAGCGCTGATCCCCTGACCCCGAGAGAAGGCTTGATCTTACCTTGGCGCCCTGTGGTCCGCCTATGCCAGGGTCCCCCTAGTAGAGCAGGCGAGGGGGCTCCATGAGTGCCGAGGGTGATGGCTACCCCCACGGGGTGGCGTCCACGCTGCCCCTCCCCCTCCAGGAAGAAGGGAGGGAGGGAGGGAGGGAGGCGCCATCAGCCCCAAGCAGAGGGTCCCAGGGACACCGGGCTTGCTGTGCAGCAGCTGACACGGCCCAGACTGTTCTGGAAGCTGTGTCATCAATCTGCTCCAAAGGGCAGGCCCACCAGATGACCTCATTTTAAGAAAGTGAGTACGTGTGTCTTTCGAAAATGCAACCTTGTGCCACAACCCTAAGTTTTCCATCAAAGCAAAACACTCTAACAGGAACATTCATCAAAGGCCCTTGCTAAAACGTCCCCTGGTGGACCCTGGGCGCCCTTGACCCTGTGTGTCTGTGGGGAGCACGGCATGCCCTCCCGCCCTGGCCACCCACGGGGAGGGGTGGGGGCTGGTGTCCTCCAGGGTAGGGGAGCAGAGAGCAAAGCAGGGAGGTGGGGGGAGTCCCGGCCCCCCCCCCACTGCCCCAGAGCCTGGGAGGCACGGCCGGGGCAGGTTCCTCTGTACCCCAGGTTGGCGAGCACCCTTAAGATGCGTGAAGCCAGGGACCGAGCGGCCTTAGGACGGGAGGAATGCCCCCCCCAACACAGAGGCTCGGGACGGTGGCGTGTGGCAAGTGTCCCGCCTGGGCTCCTGCCGCTCCTGGGCCCCCAGGGGCCAACCCCTAGTGGGGAGGGGTGCGCTCACTGACCTTGACTCCCGGCGGGCCTGGCGGTCCCTATGGGGCAGAGAAGGAAGAGAGCCTGAGCCCCCCAGGGAGGGTCTTCCTCCTACAGGGGCCAGGTCCACCCCTGCCCCGGGCAGTGTCAGGAGCAAGGGGTGGGTGTCTGTCCTCGGCACCACCTACGCCCTCAGGAGCTCAGACCGGATGCGAGGGCAGGCCTGCCGATGCCCACAGAGCAGGCGGCTGCATCTCAGGTAACGGAAGCTACGTGTGTCCGAGCACATGGACGCTCGGCCCGCGCAGGGCCCTGGCTGGCTCAGCTTTGCCCGTCCCGTCACTTCCGAGGTCACAGAACAGCCCCGCTGATCCAGCGGTCAAGGGGCATTGGATCTGTGTACCTGGGTCCAGAACCCTAAAAGTGGGGACAGGACCCGGGCCCGAGACCTCGCTGCCACCTTGCACCGGGTCCTCTCTGATGCCAGCTGACTGATGCGGCCAAAGATGTAAAAGGAAACACGAAATTAAACTAGCAAAGCCACGCTAGCTGCTCAGGGAACGAGTTTCTGCCCAAGAAAAGATCCTCATTCACGCAGCCCGGACAGACCCTGTCCCGGCACGCGGGCGCTGGCAGCAGGATGTCCTGGGCATCCAGCCGCCAGGACAGAGGCAGCCCCCCCCCCCAGACGTGCCCCCACATCTGATCTAAGTCCCGGGCTCTCCGGGGGGCAGCTGCGGCGTTAACAGCAGAACAAGGTGGGATTTCACAGGAATGCGCCCGATTTCAGTTAGTTAAAATTCCACTTAGGTCCAAAGTTTATTACTTCCCAAATTAGAACCATAACGGGAACTCGAGCACTGCTATTTTCCAGAAAGATCCATCTTTTAGGGCTTATTCTGCCCACGTCCATTTACCAGACCACCAACAGCACTCTCCCACATGGTCCACTGCCTCCTGGAAGGCCTCCAGGGTGGACAGTGCTCAGGCATCAGCGGCCTTGCCGGTCTCTGCCGGGGGTGGTCCCAGGGGTGACCCCTGCCCCACACGCGCCCCTTTCCCGAAAGCGGATCAGGCCCAGCTAGCGCAGTACCTGTGGCCCACTGGCTCCGTGAGCAGTTGACCAGAAGGGTCCCCCAGAGCCTTCCATGTCATCCTGCGGACAGCACACAAGGGACACTTGGGTCTGCGTGTCTTACGGGAAGAGGCCCCTCCCGGAGGCCAGCCGCTGGCCTGAGGGGGAGACTCGGCCACGGCGGGGTGGGTTCCAAGGGCTGAGGTCCCCTGGAAGCGACCGTCCTTGGTCCTGGGGTGAGAAGCACCTGCCTGTCTGCAGGGACCCTGCTGGGTGGGCGCCCCGCTCAGCCCTCTCGAGTTTAGGCAATTTTATCTTTGGCCTGAGCACAAGCCACGGGCTTGGCTGTCGGATGGTGTCGCCTGGAGCAGCCTTTCCCCAGCACGTGCAGGACCAGGGCCCGGGCAGTGACCCCCGACTGCTCCCCCGCCGCCCCTGGTCCCACCTTGCGGCACCGTCCGGGCGCTGACGAGGACAGGCGTCAGGCTCGGACGTGGGGCCGGGGGGGTGGGTGCCCAGGGGGCACGGGGCTGCACACCAGACTTCCCGGGGGGGCAGGAGCAAGGGTACTCACAAACCCTGCGGCGAGTCCTGGTCCTGGGGGCCCGGGGGGCCCGGGAGGCCCGGGGGGGCCAGCTGGTCCGGGGGCTCCTGCCAGGCCGGTCTCCCCAGGAGCACCCGTGGGGCCAGGGTCCCCCTTGCTTCCCTGCACAGGTGGAGAGAGGAAGTCGCTACTTTGGGCCGCCAGGGTGTCCGCTAAAGCCCGAGGCAGCCACGTATCCCCTGCCCACCTCCTTTCCTTACGTGCGTTTCACAGATTCGAAAACCAGAGATAAACGGCACTGCACGAAGCAAACCCAGCAGCACCCGTTCTTCCTCGGCCTCGAGCAGATTTTATCCGCTTTAAAAACGACACGGCTGAGACCTACAGGCCCCGCACCGGAGACGCTCCTTCCAGGCCAGGCGCAAGGTGCACACAGAGCACGCTGCCCCGGCCGAGGCGGGGGTGGCCAGCTGTGGCGGGCGGGGGGGGGGGCCCGAAGCAGCGATGGGGGAGCAGGGGGCCCGAGGACTGAGGAGGCCGAGGGTCCTGGCTGCCAGGTGCTGGTGAGCAGGGCAGGGAGGTGGGGACCTGAGACAGGGAGAGCTGGGTGCAGGCCCCGCCCCACCCGCCTGACCTCATCCGCAGACGGAGGGACCACACTTTTCTCCTGCCCCTCGGACACGGGCTCCCCCCGCCCACAGCAAGGGCAGCAGAGCCACGCTGCCCTGTTACGCAAGTGGCAAGCCCACCGGAAGGCGCCGGCAGCGCTGACCACAGCCTCTCCCCAGGGGCCTCCCGGACCCCCGTCCTGGACCCAGCCAGTGGGCTGGGGCGCCCTCACGGCTTCCCACAGGCCTCAGACGCAGCCCCACGGGGCTCGGGCCCCAGGCCCCCGTGAGCCACCCCTGGGGCTGGCGCTAACCCCCTTACGGTCTATTCAACGAAGAGACAAAACTAGCAGTTTCGATGTATTGCCGCCCGCTTTACCCAAGGGCTCGTTTTAGTGGAAACTTCTGTTTTACTTTCTCGGTTTTAATCTTAGTGCCTTTTTATTATATTTAAGAAGCTCATCTAATGGCCAATCTTTGAAAAGCTGCTGTGTAAACGTTTGTGCCTTGAAATCTCCATCAGGGCTGATCATTTGTATTTATTCTTTCCCAGTTTCCTACTCAGTTTACAACCAGTCTAGGATGCGGACCCGAGGCCACTTCCTGAGGGTTTTAACGTCTGAGTCTCAATAGCCAGTTTCCCATTCAGGGCCTGGCCCAGCTTCCACGCTGAATTTTCCTGCTCTCATAGCCCCTCATTACAGGCCTCCCAGAGTCCCTCCCAGAGTCCCTCAGTGCCCTCACGCGCATGCGTGTGTGCGCACACGTGTGTGCCGGTGTATGCATGCGTGTGCATTTGTGCACGAGTATGCTCGTGCATGTCTGTATGCACGTGCATGCATGTGTGCTTGCGTACCCATGTGTGTGCGTATGTGCATATGTGCACACACATGTGAGTGCACTGTGTGCTCATGTATGTGCGCACATGAATGTGTGCGTGCATGCCTGCTCGTGTATACATGTGAGTGTGTGTCCATACGCATGTGTGCACGTATATGCATGTGTGTGCGTGTGCATGTGTGTGCATATGCATATGTGAGTGTGGGTGGGTGTGCATGGGCATGCGTGTGCATACGTGCGTGTATACACATGTGTGCGCGTGTGCATGTGTGCTCCTATGCACACACTTGCCTCTGAGCCCTACCTCATCCCTAGAATCCCCATGACCTGCGTCCCGATCCCATCCTCATCCTGGCCCTCGCTTCCCCCCTGGGGCTTGCCCACCGGAGCCCCAGCCTGGAGCTGCCCCCACCGTGCCCCGCCGGGAACGTCCCCCGGGGACCAGCCCCTTCACCTGCTGGGAAGTTTCCGGTGAGCACCCTCCCATCCAGTGCACCCACCCTCCCCGGACCCGCCTCCTTGTGGGAGAATGTCAGGAACCTGCTCTGGGTCCCATGGGGCCCCAGCAGCACCCCAGCCCCCAGCGGCCCACGCCCTCCCCATGAACCCCCGCCCCTCTGCCCACACACACACACTTTATCTGACAAGTTTTCCCTGGGAGCTTGTTTCCAAACACCAGATCCCATTCCTCAGCAACCAGAACCGGGTAGGAACCCTTGCTGGACAAAGGTGACGCCACCCCCCGCCCCGGGAAACTCCCACAGTGGACACTGGCTCCCCTGACCGCTGCCCATCTCCATCTGCCCAAGTGGGTCCGGGGCATCTTGTCTGTACCTTAGGTCCCGGGGCGCCCGCTTCGCCCTGCAGGAGAGAGAGAACAATCACCGTACCACCCCGCGTGCAGCCGAGCGGACTCTCGCCCGTTCTGTCCTGACCGGAGAGGCCGCCGCCATGCCAGTCACACTGATCACGGGGGTCCGGCTTTCCTCCGTCCTGTCCTGGCAGCTGGGGCCGTGCGCCGCTCCCGGAAGACGCAAGCCTGAAGCCCTGAGTGTCTCCTGGCCCTGGCTCGCCCTGCGTCAGGGGCTTCCGGGTGGCCAGGAGTGGCCGGCGCCCCCAGGAGAGCCCCTCTAGCTTGGCTGCTCCCCCCGCGAGAGGCCCCGAGTACCCAGGGTTCACGGAAAATAAGCCTCCCCCGCTCAGCCCCAAGCAGCGCAGCTCTCGGAAAGGTACCCACAGAGGACGGCCTTGAGACCCCCCCCCCCCACCCTGGTTCGTTCACTGAAGGCCTCACGGAAGTGGGACCCCAGCTGTAACCAGAGTTAAAGGTCGGGACGTGCCCCAAAGACACCGATCCAGCTGTCACCCTGAACAAACGCTAATCAGAGTCCCGACCCCGAACTTTCACACGGCTCTCAGCAAACTCCAGACGCCCTAGGCCCCAGGCTCTCAGACCCCGAAGACCTGGGTGGACGGCTGATGGCGGCCGTGCAGCAGATGGCAAGGACCCCCGCCTCCGTGTCACCACCTCTGTGGCACTCCTCGTGCGAAAGGTCGCCAGGCGCACCCCACCCCCACCCAGGGCCCATCGCCCTCCGGCCAGCCCGTGGCACCGACTCAGGCCCGCGCGGACTTCTGGGGAAGGGACTTACGGGGCTGCCTTTCTGGCCAGTGTTTCCCGGCCCCCCGTCTCTTCCTGGAGGACCCGGCGGTCCCTGGGGGAGAGAAAAGCAGAGTGTGGGGCCGGATGGAATTCAGTCGCTGGACAAGATACACAGGTGATTAGGGGTTAGTGATGATTATCGGCGTGACGGCCCGAGTCCGCGGCTCACGGGAGACCGGCCCACGGCAACACGGGCCACGGGGTGCACACGGCTGTGTTCACTTCCTGAATTCGTTTCCTTTTCTTTCTTTTTTTTTTTGAGTTGATCCAATAGGGGAGGATGAGAAGGGCCCCCAGACCATCAGTGAGGGGACTGCCTCACTCGCTAACGAGGGGCTGGTCACTCAGAGCCCACCATCCACGGGACGACGCCACAGGGCGCGGACTGTGCCTTCGGAGCGTGTTGTCCAGCGAGCACGTTGGGTGTCCCCGGTTCCTGTGGCCCAACTCTAATAGCGAGACGTGTGGGACCTTCCAGGCCACTGGGCCCCCCACTGTCGGGAGCAGGGAGCACCCCGAGAATGGTGAGTCACAGACACGGGCCCCTCACGGCCCCCAGGCCTGCAGGCAGGGGCCCACTCCTCAGATGGCCTCTGGGCGTCCCACTGACCCACCAGCGGCCGGGCCGATGGCCTCTCAGGCTCCTCCCTTCCCCGAGGCCCAGACCCGGGAGCCACCTCCCTGCGGTGATGAGGTTCACCCCAACCCCAGGCCAAGCCCGGATGGGGTCAAGGGCAGGAGGGGCAGGAGGCAGGCCTTACCTGGGCCCCAGGAAGCCCGGGGGCCCCGTCCCGCCCAGGCACGCCAGGGAGGCCCGCAGGGCCTGGGACGTCCGAGCTGTTCACCCCGAAGCGGCCTGGCTCTCCGGGCAGGCCTGGGACGCCAGGGGGCCCTGGGGGGCCGGGGAAGCCTCTCGGGCCCTGGACACAGAGGAACACAGGATGGCTGAGGCGCACGGCACCCGCCGAGGGACAGCCCTGACCCCCATCCCCCGCGGGGCACCCCCAACCCCCGCCACCACAGGGACCCCCGCACAAGGAGCCGTCAGGACCCCAGACACTCACTCGGAGGCTCTCCAGGTCACCGGCAAACCCGGACCCCTCCATGTCAATGAAGGTCTGGTGAAGGAGCCCACAGACGTGTCACTGGGGGCCTGGGCCCTTCCCCCCGGCACCCCCTCGCCTGAGGTCAGCGGGGCTCATCTCCAGCACAGCCCACGCCACCCACGCCACCCACCGCTGGGCTGCTTCCAGTGAGAAGCTGTGACCAGGCAGTGGGCATGAAAGGAAGCAGAGCCGGGCAGGAGGAGTGCCCTGCGCCCCCCCCAACACTCTGCACCCCCCGCCCTGCACCCCAACACCCTGCACCCCCCAACACTCTGCACCCCCCAACACCCTGTATCGCTCCAACAACCTGCTTCCCCAACACCCTGTATCCCCCCAACACCCTGCACCCCAACACCCTGCACCCAACACCCTGCACCCCAACACCCTGCACCCCCCAACACCCTGCACCCCCCAACACCCTGCACCCCCCGCCCTGCGGCCCCCACCACCCTGCAGTCTCCCCCCCTCCTGTGACCCAGCAGGCAGGGAGGACTCCTGGGCCTGGACACCCTCCCGGAAGGCGGGTCTGGGTCCAGGCAGGGGATGGAGGGTCCCTCCCGGGGCCGCAGGCGCCCCCCCTGCTGGTAGAGGTGGCACCAGGACTCACCAGCCTGTCGTGTCTGAAGGAGGGTCCTGGTGGCCCCGGAGGCCCTTGGGGTCCTGGGGGTCCTCTTGGCCCGGCCCCAGGGTCCCCCTGGGGATGTAAGACAGCAGTCACCTCAGGGTGTGCGGCCCTCCCTGTGGCCAGGGCTTGAGAGCGTAACGCACGCGAACTGAGACCCAGACAGCTCAGACTCACCTTCTCGCCCTTGGGGCCCACGTCTCCGGGGGTCCCGGGGAAGCCCTGCGGCCCAGGGTCACCCTGGAAGACAAGGACCATCCGCTGGGTCAGGGAGGAGGCCGCTCCGTGCTGCCACCACCCACGGCGCTGAGACAGGCGGGCCGGATGGAGGGCATCGTGCAGGACCCGAGGCAGACGCTGCCCACGCGGGGCCTGACCCGGGGGTCGCCACGCGGGGCTGGGCGCAGTATATAAATGTGACCCGTGGCTTCCCCGTGGACATCTTCACCAGACACTGGCGCTCTGCCCCATACATGCGTGTGTGCGCCCTGCACGTGTGTGTGCCTGCCCTGTGCGTGTGTGTGCCCTATACATATATGTGTGTGTGCCTGCCCCGCACATGTGTGTGTCAGCCCCACGCATGTCTGCCCTATGCATACATATGTGTGCGCCTGCCCCACACATGTGTGTGCCTGTCCATACATGCACGCGTGCGCCTGCCCCGCACATGCGTGTGCCTGCGTAGGGGACTGCGGACAGCGTGCCTGCACACTTGCCCCTGGTGGAAGCAGGAGGCTTCCGTGTGCGGGAGTGTGCACGCACGCTGTGGGGCTCATCAGCGTAGACACTGAGGTGTGTTTGCCCAGAGCAAGCTGTCCCTGGCATCCTTTGGGTCCCGGACGCCCCAGGCTCTGCCAGGCCGACACCAGCTGATTTTCCGCAGGCGCCACTGGTACTCCCGCGAGTGACTCCCCCACCAGGTTAATTAGGGACTGTCTGGGGTCAGGAAATATCCCTTTCTGTCCACTCGAATCTTTTCAACGTGAATGTGGGCCATCTGGGGTTAGTCAGTGGCCTGCCCCCCTGACCGCTTGTCAGGGTGTTATTTCTGGATCTTCTATTTTTTTCCCTTAATGTTTTTATTTAATTTTTTGAAAGAGAGACAGAGCATGAGCAGGGGAGGGGCAGAGAGAGGGGGACACAGAATCTGAAGCAGCTCCAGGCTCCCAGCCGTCAGCACAGGGCCCGACGCGGGGCTCGAACTCACAAACTGAGATCATGACCTGAGCTGAAGTCCGATGCTTAACCGACTGAGCCCCCAGGCGCCCCTATTTCCGGAATGTTAACTAGCAACCTTCTCGTGCTGTGTTATGCTTCTCAGAAATGGCATTTGCGAATTTTTAAAAATTCAAACAGAGTTTTAAAGATAGAAGCTCTCATCTGTTGTGACTGCTGGTCGGTCTGCACGGACTCCCTGCCCCAGCTATGGGCTGCACCCCCTCCCCGCTACGGTATGCACGGACCCCGCACACTCTCCCCCCGTCCGCCATGGGCTGCACCCCCTCCCCAACCCACAAATACACTTCCTATTTCTTTGCTATGTGTTTTTCTAAGTATTTGGAAGCTATATCTTTTTTATTTCTTCCTTTTCCTTTTCCTCCTAGTAGTTAGCCTAAGCTTCTCAATACGTACGCATAACTTAGTATTTTTCTATCAACAGTTAGACTTCTATTTTCTCAACAAAAGCAAAGTTGAGTTCGAGGCTAAATGCGTTTGCACCGTGTTGAGTTTACAGAGTGTCACAGGGTGACGAAGCCTGAGGGTCTCACACAAATACCACAGACGCACCGGCTGCGAAAGAGAAGTGAACTTACAGGATCCCGTCTTCCCCGGGACCACCCTGGAGTGTGCGGGAGGGCCGCTAGCGACAGAGTCACACAAATGCCCACACGGAGACCTGTCCCCACCCCGATCCAAACGCAGAAATGGAGCCGCACCCCAGGTCCCATGGAGAACGGCTGTGTGTCAGTGTGGACAGCCTCCCTCCCAGTGCCGGCTGGCCCTGCGGGGCCTCGCTGACCATCCTCTGCATTGCTGACCGCCCCCAATCCCTGATGGCCCCCCACCTCGCTGACTGCCCCCCGCCTTGCTGACCACCTGCTTGACCGCCCCCCACCTCGGTGACCACCCCCAATCCCTGATGGCCCCCCACCTCGCTGACCGCCCCCCCGCCCGCCTAACCACCCCCCACCTCACTGACCATCCTCTGACCACCCCCCACCTTGCAGACCACCCCCCACCTTGCTGACCACCCTCCGTCTCCCCAGGGCAGGAAGCTGCCTCGAGTCTGGGCCACCCTGAGGTCTCCACTGGGGACCTGCTTCTCGGCCACCTCAGTCCCACCTCCCCCTCCCGCCCAAACCCCTCCCCCGGCCCAACCTGGGGAAGATGGACTCACCGGCTCACCGTCCTTTCCGGGGACACCATCCTTCCCCGGTGGCCCTGGGGGTCCTGGGGGGCCCTGTGGGCCGGGTACAGGCTGTGCATCGGGGTTCTGCACTGCAGGGCCCGCAGGAGCCTGGGGACAAAGAGGAGAGGGCACAGGCTGGGGGCCCGTGGCTGCGCCCTCCTGGGTCTCAGGCTGAGCTGCGCATCACGCGGGACATGCAGTGGACGTGACATGTATGGGGCACATGGTGGGCACTGCTGCCAGCGGGGCCCCGCCTGGTCATCCCTGCCACGTGGTCCCAGCACCACAGGCAAAGGAGGGGGACTCCTGGCACCCCGCGGGCACAGGAGGGGGGCATCCTGCGGGCACAGGAGGGGGGCTCCTGGCATCCCATGGGCATGGGGGGGCTCCCGGCACCCCGCGGGCTCAGGAGGGGGGCTCCCGACACCCCGCAGGCACAGGAGGGGGCTCCCGGCATCCCGCGGGCACAAGAGGGCCACAGAGGAAGGGGTACAGCAGCAGGAGCTGCACCCAGGTCCCCTGGGGTCAAGGGAGGGGCCTCACCTCTTCCAGGCTGCCCCCAGGGCTCTGAACGTTCCAAGCGGTGACAGAGTCTGAGCCAGGGAGGGTCCAAGCTGGGGGAGGCAGAGGAAGCCGTCATCCCCGGGAGCCCGGCCCCTGCTCTGGCTGGGCTCACCGCCCTCCCCCCACCCGCCCCCCCGGCCCCAGGCTGCCTGCAGCTCCAGGGCGCAGTCCCCAAACCTCATGCACACGCACGCAGACACACACACACTCACACACGTGTACACACACTCATGTGCACACACTCACATGCACACACATTTCTTCTCTTGCTGAACCACAGCAGTTTGTTGCATTTACCACAACTCTTCCCCAGAATGAGGACGTTTCCTGACAACCAGATGGTCACATTCAGGATCGTTCGCGTGGTTACACGCGGTGACTGAACACACGGCCCACGTTCAAGCGCCTGCACTGGCCCCACGATGTCCTCGGTAGCCTCCTTCTGGGGATGGCTGACAGTGGAGGTTCCAGACCCCGGGAGGCGCGGGCCACATCCGGCCTGTCAGGCCTGCAGGGCCCAGGGCTTCGGGACAGCCACCGCGCAGACGAGAAGCCACGGGGCGCGAGTGCATGCAGCACGGGCTGTCGGCTCGCCCTGGTCAGCCCAGGCCGGTCAGGGTGGGCACCTTCCCCTTTGTGGGGTGAACTCGGGCAGTTCCCCCAAATCCCTCCTCCAGCGGTCAGCCCGCTCAGGCAGCTCGGTGACAGGGAGCTCACGTGCTCTGAGGCCCTCATTTTCTGAGGGGGTTTGGGGGGAATTGCCGCCCCCTCCCGGGGTGGCCCAGGCGCCCTGACGGTGCGGCGGGCTGGGCGCAGGGACTGCACGGCTGGGCGCTGAGGCCCTTTAGCTGAACACGGATGGGCGCGCAGACTGGGCCCACACCAGCCTCCCCACCAGAGTCAGAAGAAATCGGAGCCGCATCCACGCCCTTGACCACAGCCCGGCCAGCGCCCGCCAGAGCCTCCTGGATGACCCTGGGACCGCAGCCAGACCCCGCCCACTACGGAGGGTCCCAGGTCAGCCCCGGCCCCGCGGCCGTCAGCAGGGGGCGCGCGCCTCGCAGGCCGGTATCCCACATACCAGCATGACTTAAGGCAGATTGAAAACCTCTGCCTCAGCCAACACTGAAACTGCAAAAACCCCGATAGGAGAAAGCAAAGGAGGGAGACCGTGTTTGAAGCGGGTTCAGCATCTGCGGGCCCCGCAGGACCGGCCTACAGAGGCACTCCGCCCGCGCCCGCGCAGAAACCGCACGCCGGGTGCGCCGCGCTGAGGAAGAGCAGGTGCGGAGGGCTGGTGCGGTGTCACCCCCACGCTTCTTACGGGGCCACAGTGAGCGGACGGCTGTGAGGACAGACCCACGGAACAGAGCCGAGTCCGGAAACAGTCTCCTCACACGGACGGCTGATTTCCAACCCAGGCACACGGGCAACTCAGCAGGAGAAAAAGACCGTCTTTTCGATAAATGGTGCTGGACGGGCAGCTGCGCTTCCTGCCACACGGAAACCTGACTCAAAGTGGGGCACGGAACAAAATGCAAAACCCCAAGCCGGAATGCTACCGGAACACGCCAGGAAGCCCCTGGGACCCTGGGCGGCACAGACTTCTCAGCTATGACCCCACAACTGAGATCCACACGTGAACGAACTCATACACTGAGTTTCAGCAAAATTAAAAACCAATCTGTTCTGCTCCCGCACAGGCGCGGTCAAGAAAACGGAGAGATAAGCTACAGACTGAAAAAGTACTTGCAGACAGACACCTGATACGGAGTCCCATCCCCAACACGGAGAGCTCTCAGAACTGGGCGCCCAGAAAGCAGTCAGCCGCTAAGATCTCAACAGATTCTGCACGGACGACAGCGCTCGGAGGCCGAACGGGTGCACGGAAAGACGCCGTGCCACCAGTCATCAGGGAGAGGCAATCACGCGGCCTTGAGCCGCCCGTGTACCCTCAGGGATGCCAGCGATGGCACATGCGCACGCCTGGGGGGCCCAGAACCGCGGGGAATGTGGTCCACCACTACTTCCACGGCGGACACACGCCTGTCCTGTGGCCCCGCCGTTCCACCCCAAGGCGTCGAGCGGGGAGACACGGCAGCAGGTGCCGCTGCAGAGGCTTACCCTGGAGCCCACGGCACCTTTAGCTGGGACAGCCCCACACTGGGAAGGACACAAAGGTGCACTGTCAGGTGAGTGTCCTTCCACACGGTGAAATAGCCCTGAACCAACAGTGCAGAATTACACCTTGCTGAGTGTCAGCACGATGGTGCGGAGCGAATGAATCAGGACAGGAAGGCAGAGTGTGCACTTCCATGTATGGAACATTCTAGAAAACACCAGCATCTACAGTGACAGCAGACAGCTCAAAACTGATCACCTTGCATGTTTTAAATACGTGCCCTTTATTGTATGCCGATTACACTAAACACAAAAACAAAAAGTGACCCCAGGCCCATCAGGGCTGCTCCCAAAGGGTCCCGGGATGGCCCTGGACGGGGAGCCCAGGCCACAGCGCACAGTGGGGAGGCGGCTGGGCTGAGCGTGTGACGCTGGTGGGGCCCGAGTCCATCACTCAGGACTCTGAGGGGCCAGACTCTTCACCAGCCTTCCAGCGTGGCTGGGCCCTTGGGAAGCACGTTCGTGACAAACGCCAAAACTAGGTCCTTGGAGGAAGGGCACACAGAACGTGAATAGCGGGGCCCTGGGGCACCAACATCAAGTCCCTCCTTATGTTGTCTGTTTCTCAGATTCTTTCTTTTTTTTTTTTTTTTTAAATGTTTTATTTATTTCTAGGAGAGAGAGAGAGAGAGACAGCGTGAGCAGGGGAGGGTCAGAGAGAGAGGGAGTCCCAGATTCTGAAACAGGCTCCAGGCTCCGAGCTGGCAGTCAGCACAGAGCCCGACGCGGGGCTCGAACCCACGAACTGCGAGATCATGACCTAGGGAAAGTCGGACGCTTAACCGACTAAGCCACCCAGGCGCACCTGTTTCTCAGTTTCTAAGGCGGTGACGAGCATGTGTTATTTCAGTAATTTTTAAAAAGCAATAAACGCCTTTCTCTAAAATAAAAACAAACGTCTACATACTTTTCTACTCTGCACATAAGTACGGAAGGCGGAGCCCCTGAGCTTGCTGGCCCTGGTCACTGGACACCAGTCTGGGCGCTGCTGGGAAGGCTCCCCAGAGGCGGAGGCTACAGGTTACCCAATAGCTGACTTGCAGGTGGGGAGACGATCTCATATTATTGGGGTACAACCCATTCACCGCACGAGGCCCCACAACAGAAGAGGCGGGAGGGGAGGTTCAGACATTCAGAGCGCGAGAAGGACCCCACCCGCCGGGGCTGGCTCCGAAGACGCTGGAGTGGCCGGGAACGGGGGGCGCGGGTGGCCCAAGAAGGGGAGACGGTCGCTGGCCGCCGCGGTTAGGACCCGGGGCCTCAGCCCGCAGAGGTGGATTCTGCCCACAGCCTGAGTGAGCAGGAAGCCCATCCCTGGGGGGCCTGTGGGAGAGGCCACGGCCCCGGGACGCGAGGTGAGTGATGACACAGCCCTCGGAACATGAGGAGAGAGAGGTCATGGCCCCGGGACACGAATCGAGACACGAGCGCCCTCCCAGTGGCCAAATGCATGGCAATCTGTTGGCAGTGACAGACAGCTGACACGCTGACACTCCATTTTCAGTAGCCCAGCCACGGCAGGTCCACGGCAGCACCCCCGGGCAGCAGACCCCCAAAGCCACCGGGAAGAGTCCCCAACCGCAAATGCTGACCCACGGCATTCCACGATTCGTTGGACAATTTGTACAACGATTCGTTATCCTTCAGAATTAAATCTCACATCCTCTGAGCGAGCCTGCGCACAGGACGGCCCACCGGCCCGCCAGCACCGGGGACGGGACAAGGAAGGAAGGCCACGCGGCGACTCTGCCCTGACTCCTGCAGCCACGCGCCAACCACCCCCCAGTCTGGGCATGTGTGTGACACCCTGGAGCCCCTCGCCAGCCATGCACACGACTGACACACGCATGCCACTGACACACATATCGCTCACACGTGCACATTGCTCACACAACTCTTGCACACACCCAACTCGCATGCACACACCACTCACGCACACACACACCCCACCAGTAAACAGTTTTACCTCCCAGTGAAGACATTGTGGCTTCTTCCTCAATTTCTTCAGTTCTGGAATCTTCCACGTTCCTGCCTCCAGCCAAGGGCGGAGAAGTGACCGGTGGAGCCTCGGGGAGGCTGGGCTTTGGGGACGGACCCTGGCAAGGTGAGAGGGGGAGACAAGGCCCTTGTTCGGCAGACGCAGATGTTCCGTGGCTCGTGTATGGGCCGGCCTGCCAGGTCATGACCCTCGCGGTCTGCGGTCTGCACCGGTTCTTGAAGATGGGAGTCTCCACAGCTGCTTCCCCCTCAGCAGCCACGGGGAGGGGTCCCGGCCCGTGAGCCCCAGGGCACCCCAGCCTGCAGGTGCCCCGTGCACAGGGGACAGGCCAGCGCCCACTCTGCTTATGCGGGGCCCCAGGCAGCCCCGGGGTGACCCTTGAGAGCCCTGGCCTTTCCTTGGGGTCAGGACCTGACCCCGAGGGCATTTCACAGCACAGATGGCTTGTGGCCTCCACCTATTCTCAGTGGGGGTCATGACCAGTGGACCGCATGGCCAGGGAGGGTGATTTGCACCCACTCTTGAGGAGACAAGTCCGGTTCTGCTCTGAAAGCACGTCTTCCTGATCCCCAGGGCCACCCTGGAGCCTCAGGGACACGGGCACAAGGTGACATTCAAGTACACAGTCCAGACACTTCCTGCACCCGCCCACCCCACGTCGGCCAGGAGCTTCCTGGTGAACCGTGCAGCTCAAAGCACCCAGTGACTGGCATGTCTTTGAGGCCTGAGGGCTGGGGGGCCCGGGGCCGGACACCAGGCCTCTCTGCGGCCCCAAACCCACAGATGACAGAAGGGCCCTGGGGACCCCCAAGCCCCGGCTGGCCCCCCACATTCCTGAGCCACTGAGCGTGACAGGGTGGAGGCCACAGAGAGAAGGCAGGGGCCCCTGCAAGCCGCTCGTGCCCCTGCCCGGCCACCCTGCACGGGCAGTGGCCCAGTTCCTCTGCTGTCGCCCTAAGTGACCGGCCCAATTTCCTCACGGGAGCCTGGCCGGGCGTGGGTTCCTGGGTCAAGTACTGTGGGCCACGGGGCGGACCTGCCCTGGGCCGGCCACTCATCTAGCCCACTAAGAGGGGCCGCAGAGCTGTGGCATTTCACCGTGGCCCCGGCACAGCTCGGATACGTTTCCAGGGGGTCTCTGCACTCCCATGCAGCGGTTTGCCCCAAGGCACCCTGGTACACACGGGAGCTCGGTGGGTGAGGGGCGAGCGCCCAGAGCCAGCCTGCATCTGGTCAGGGGCGTCGGGAGCCCCGTCAGGCTCCGCGCACTGATGCCTGCTGCGAGCGGGGGCCTGCTGGGCCGCCTCCCGGGACTGCTCCGGCCGGTACGGGCCATGGGGGTCCCCAGCACCCCTTGAGCGGGTGGAGCTCAGCACTCTGCCTGTCCCGGCCCTCGGGGCCGAGCCCTGGGACGGGGCAACGGGAGGGCTCGCATTCGGCCTCCGGAAACCTCCTCGCTGTGATGCCGCCCACTTTCCTCTGCGGCCCCGCCGACGCGACGCGTGCACAGAGCTCGCTGTCGCCCCCGAGATCCGACGGGGGCTTAGACTCAGAATTCTAAATCCCCTGTGACAGAAGTAAGGGGGCGCACTCCCGAGTCCCGCTGGGAGCGTGTCCTAGGGTCGCCGACGGGGCCCCGGGCGGGGGGCGCACAACTCACCGGCTGCTCCGGGCCCTCCTGCCCGCTGCCGAAGTCTCCGGACACCTGGGTTTGCAGGAAGAAGGAGGGAGCCAGTGACCAACCCGCACGTGCTTTCTGAGGTTGGGGGTGAGCGAAAATGTCGTCCCAGGATCTTGGAACCCAAATGACACCCTTCAAAGGAGACCTTTCCAGACCACTTGGGAGTCCCGACCCCGCCGGCCCTGGGCCCTCCGCCCGGGGGGCCTCCGTGGGGGTGCGGCCGCGGTCACTCACCCCACCGCTGTCGTCGTCGTCCTCTTCCAGACAGTGCAGGGGGCTCACCCGGGGGTCCCCGCGCACCCTCAGCTCCGCAATCGTCCCCTAAAGGCAGAGGGAGAGCGCGGTCGCCGCAGGCCCGAGGCAGGCGGCACGGCCACGCCGGCACCCGCTCGGGGCAGATCTCCGCGGGGTCACGGGGCAGACGGACCAGGTGCAGGACGAGGCGGCCCTCAGGTCCCCGCCGCGGCTCCAAAGGCGCCTGCGCGAGGGGACGGGGCCTCAGGGAGGCGGGGAGGGGACAGCCGCGTCCGGCCCTGGCTTCGGGGACCGCCAGAGCCCGCGAGTGAAGAGCAGCAGGCGAAGCCGAATGAGCCCGGGGCGCGGACTCCCAGGCGGAGTCTGTGTGGCGCCCCCCGCGCCGCCGCCGCTTGGCCCCGAACCGAATCGGCTGAGCCCTTGCACTCAAGCACCAGAGGCCACCGGGGCCGCTTTCTAAAGGTGTCCCTGCCTGGAAATGGTGGGTGTCCACGCCTGTGGTTTCCATCTGCTTTGTTTTTCTCTTAACGTTTGATCCACTGGGATTTACTCCCGCGCGTTTTCCCCAAGCAGAAAGCACACTTGGAAGTTCTGAGCTCTAAGAGAAGGGCCGGGGTCAGGGGTCAGGGGTCAGGGGTCAGCAGAGGTTCTCTGTAAAGAGCCAGCTGCCGAGGCCTCGGTCTCCGTGCCGCCTGGTGCGCGTCCACTCGGCACCAGCCACAGCCAGTGCGCCGAGGGCTGAGCGCGGCTGTTCCCAGCATCACTGACACTGAGATGTCACTCGGGTCATTTCCACGTCGCGAGAGTCCCCTTCTGATTCGCCCGTTTCAACGTGTGAAAGCCTTTCTCGCCTGCGGGCTGCCCAGAACAGGGGAGGCTGGATGTGTCCGCGGGCCGTGTGCTGACTCCCCTCCACTATTCTGTATATTCCTCCAAATGACCTTGAGATTCCCTTCATCCCCTGACCCTCGATGCCATGACCTTCCTGCTCCACACCAGCACAGGGCACGTGACAGCAAACCAACAACACCCCTGCATGTCCCCAGGTGAGCCCTGCTTGAGGGCCCCACTCACTTCCCACAGCTGCCGCCTCCAGGAAGCACTCCTGGATCTCTGAACTTGAGGCCAGTCCTGCCCGACGGACTCTGTACTCTCGGCTCCATGCCCCAACTGCTGATGGTGAGGCCATCTCCCTGTGTGGCTGTGTGCGTGTGCCCACGTGTGTGCAGCTATGTGCTGTGTGGGTACATGCTTATATGCATGTGCACACACGTGCGTGCACTTGCACACATGTGCTCGTTCAGACACACGCACCTGCTTCTGGAGGGTGGTCGGGCCTGGGCGGGACTCAGGTGGAGGGAGACCCCTGGCTCCACAATCACCACAAGGTGCTCATTTTCCCAACTTGCAGGGGGAGGCGGCGGCTGAGGAGGCAGGACCGCAGGGGAGCCGTCGGAGCGCAGGTGCGTGATCGGCGCTCTGCACACACACGCGCTGTCCTTCTCTGCACGAAGGGGCTGACACCATGGGCAGCCACTATGACTCAGGGCCACCAAAGTGGCTACTGGCTCACAGGCTGACGTGGGGTGCACGGAGCTGCACAGGGTCCAGAAGCTGGGCTGACTCAGGTGTTGGAAACATGGCCACAGGCAGGACCATGTACCTCATCTTCACTGTTCTCCCACCAGCCACAGCATGTTCCGGAAGACCAGAGGCAGGAGCTGCCCGTGGCTCTGTGGTCAAAGCCCAGAAGGAAGCTGTCCTGGTTCTCAGCTGGATTCAGGATGGTCATTGGTTCCAGAAGTTTCTTCTGGGCACCTGGGTGAGGACCAGCACCCGACGGGTGAGGTCCAGGCCCTGTGGCGCCCCAAGGGAGGCCGACAGACGGCGGCCAGACTGTGGGGCTGAGGGACCGGGGGCGGGGTCGCCGTCCACGGGCCTGTCCCCAGGCTGCTGGGTGGCCTCACTGCGGGAGGGCGCCAGTGGTATCCTTCTGGAAGGTGGAGATGAGATCTCCATCTCTTTAAGGAAGAGAGTGTCCAGGCACAGAGAGCACGGTCTCCAGTGGCCAGAGGTTAGCCCCCAATGTCTCACCCACACCAGCAGGGGCCTGTGTCTAACCCCAAGCCCAGCAGCCCTCCCACCGCTGCAGCTGCTGCTGCCATCAGACCCAGAGTCACCCTCGTGGGTCCCTGCCGCCATCTCTCCAGGCACAATGCCGCCTGCTGCTTCGTGGCCGCAGAGCGCAAGGTCAGACTGGGGCCTGGCTCTCCTCACGGTGGTCACCAGGGAACTCACTGCAGAGCCGTCAGGGGACTCGGGGACGGCCTGACCGACCGCGCGGGACTACTGCTGAGAACCCCTCCAGGGCCCTGACCCGTGAGCCGTGGCGCGTGGAGGAGGGGCAGTTCGGCGACTGGCTGCAGACAGGCCCCCGCAGCTGAGGGGCCCGGGACGAGAGGCGGTCCATGCCAGTGGTGCAGGGAGTCGCTGTGGGCAGCGGTTGGCATATTTGAGGGACAAATGTTCTTCCCTGCAAATTCCTGGACGGTCCAACCACCACGGAGAGTGACCAAGCTGTGTGGGAGGTGTATGAGTGCGTGTGTGCATGTGAATGTGCACCCGTGTGCATGCAGTGACAGCACATGTGAGCGTGAGAGCTCTGTGTGGATGGGTTACGTGTGAGCACGTGTGTGAGTGTGCACGTGTGCGTGAGCATGTGTGTGAGCTCTGTGTGGATGGGTTACGTGTGAGCACGTGTATGTGAGCACGTGTGTGAGTGTGCACATGTGTATGTGAGCACACGTGTGAGTTCTGTGTGGATGGATTACGTGTGAACACATATGTGTAAGTGTGCACATGTGTGTGAGCACGTGCATGAGCTCTGTGGATGCGTTACATGTGAGCACGTGTGTGAGTGTGCACATGTGTGTGAGCACGTGTGTGAGCTCTGTGTGGGTGGGTTATGTGTGAGCACGTGTGTATGTATGTGTACACATGTGCATGTGAGCACGTGTGCACACAATGACAGCACTGTGAGCATGTGCCCATGTGAGGTGTGTACATGAGTGTGTGAGAGCACGTATGTGCACGTGAGCATGTGTGCATGCAGTGAGGTGTACACAATGTGTGAGAGCACGTGTGTGCATGTGAGAGCTGCATGCACACGAGCACACATGTGCAGACCAGGAGCGGGGAACGCTGCACACACCTCACACACGCCCAGGTGCCCTGCACCAACCAGGCTCCTGGGGGCACCAGCTCCCCGGGAAATACGGGCCACCCTGTAAAGACGCAGGGGGCAGGTCGGGGGGCAGCACTGGCTTCGGGCTGGAGATGCAAGTCCTCAGCCCTCCAGTCCCGCTGATGGAGGGCCAGGGTGGCCCAGGTGACCGTTTGGAGACGCGAGGGCAGCACAGGGCAGGTGTTAAATTCTAGAAGGTCGAGCTCTCCACGGGGCAGCAGGGGTGCCGTGAGGGGAGGGCGTGGGCGCTCCCGGCAGGTGGGGTGGGGGGCAGACGTCCCACCGTGACGGTCCCCACAGACCCCTCCTGGGGGCTCGGAGCTCCCGGCACCAGCGCCTGGCCCGAGGCCGCTCCCCAGGCTGCAGGCAGGGGTGTGGGAGGGAGGGCGGGGCTGGCTGCGGCTCCCGGAGCCACGTGCACTTCCCCGGGGACGCGCTTAGTGGGGAAGACGGCGGTGGTGCAAAAGCCACAGGAGCCACTGCAAACACGGGCCGGACCCGGAGGCGGACGCTGTGAAATCTGGGGACATCCTGCTTTGTTAACAAAGACCGTCTAGGGCGCGTCCTGTCGTGCCGGGCTGCCCCCCGTGTGGCGGACTCGTGTGATGAGAACCCTGTGCTGTGCAAGCGAGTCACGGAGGTCACTGGCCTCAGGCCAGCGGATTCTGGGAGGTGACCTTGACCCGGCCTCAGGGCCCTGCCGGGAAGCGCCGTGTCCTGGTGGTGGGTGGAGCTGAGTGACCCTGCTTGGGGGGGTAGGGGTGGCGTGTGGCGCTCGGGCCAGACTCCCCCGCCTTCCTCACCCACCACAGCTGCGCCCCTGCTCCGTGGCCCCTCACCACCTGCTCGCGCCCAGTCCCGGCCGAGGGGCACGGGAGCCCCTGCTGCCTCACGGTTCCTTCTCGTGGGGGCGCGTCCGGGCAAGCGCGTCCGCCACAGGCAGCTCCTCTCTCCCCCTTGATCGCGGCAGGAAATGGCAGGGATGTGGCGGCATCACGTCGAGGCCGTCTTACTGCGCTCGTCGTCAGCTGGGGCGGGGGCATAGCGGGGGCCGCGGCGCCCGGCTCTCCCTCGGTCAGGGGGGCGGATCTGAGTGCTGGGCTGGGGGCCTTGGCCCCTGACGACACTTTCTGGCCCGCTCCGCGCCCTCTGGGCATCGAGCCTGCCACGGCTGGGGGAGCCCCCTGGCTCCAGTGGGCCGGGTGCTTACTTCTATGGAACGGGGCCCACAATGCCACATGCGGAGGAAAGTCCCGTGAACAAGGGAGATGAATGTTCGGCGTGAAGTGCCATCGCTGGAGCACAGCCCCAGAGCCGCGTCTGCTCCGGGGGTGGGGGGGTGGCCCAGGGAGGAGCTGCACAGAGACGCAGGCGTGCGGCCAGCAGCGAATGGGGAGAGAGTCTAGGGAAATGCGGCCGCAGAGCTCTGGAAATGGTTAAAAAAAGTAAAAGGGCACAAAACCACCGAGAAAGAGTTGGAAATGGCGCTTTAGGGGAAGCGCTGTGAACAGAACTGCGAGGCACACAGGGCCCCCCGGTAAATACTTATCACCACATTTGACTCAAGAAAAAGAATAAACCCGAAAAGACCAGTTTTTCTGACCAGAGGCAAACAATCAAGGTTCTGTCCAGACCCGCCTGGACCGGCGCCGGTGAGGGCGGGGCGCCCCGCTTCGGAGAGGCCGGAGGGGACGCCCAGCTTCCTCCTGGCTCCCTGAGTCCCGAGCTCGCTTCTGCCAAATCTTATAAATCACGTGACGTGAGTGATCCTTCCCCAGGAACTTCAATTCAGAAAGTCTGCAAAGCCCTGTGCTAAACCGATTTGTCTTCTGTTCTACAAGTTTCTCTCGGCCAGCTGGAATCCGATCAAACACCCACACAGAACATTCCTGAAGCCTCGAGTCCGTGGGGACAGAAGGAGCCAGACTGCTCTTGGCTCAGGTGCATGTGACACAAGTGAAGTCAGCTGCCGCCGGGGAGAGCAGGCCACAGCCCAGGGCTGCGGAGGGCGCCGCCTTGCTCCGCCCGGCCTTCCTAGCCTGCAGAGCCTCGGCCGTGACGTTACGTGCCATGTGCGTATTTTCTCACCATGGGTATTTTCCACATAAACACTTTAAACATCTCAATGGTTTGAACAAAAAAATGACAAGGTGAAAAGGGAAATGACACACTAGGAGATAGGAATCACAGTGCACAAAGCAGAGGGCCATTTTCTCTCCTATATAAAGAGTTTGTATAAGTCAATAAGAAATTATTGAACCCAAGACAAAAATGCAAAGAACATGAACAGGCCAGTCACAAAAGAAGAAAAGCAAATACCCAAAAATCATGTAAAAAAATCAAAAGCTGTCTACATTAGCAAACGAGAAGTGCAAGTTAAAACACCCACTGTTTGCCTATTTCAACAGGCGAACGTGTTTCGCCTCCGTGACACACAGCCCTGACCAGGCACAGGGAGGCGGCGCTGGGCGTCCTCACCCGCGATGCTGGGGACCCGGGCAGCCCTGCCCCCACCAGCACACGGGCAGCCTTTCTGCGAGGCGTTAGAGGCGTGGGGAACGTGAGGGGCACTTTTCTATCCTCAACTTCCCGGGAAGTCACAACAAACTGCCAGGGGACGCAGCCCCCTCGACGGACGGCTCTCTCTGACTTCTCTGCAGCTAATCATGTTTGAGGATCAAAATGGAAACACAAAGAGGCCCAGTTTGGTGTCAAAGTCCTGCCGGCTCCCAGACCCCATGGGTTAAAGCTCCTGCCAAAGGTGAAAGGTCAGCTTTCAGCACCCAGGTCACCAGCACTTAGAACAACTTTCATCAAGCAGCCTTTGTCTGGGCAATAATTAACTTTCTGTCCCCCGGGGACACGGCCCCTTCGGCACACACAGGGGCCCCTGTCTGGACCACAGAGTGGGGACGGTCCAGATGCCGGCTGGCTCCAGGCTCAGGGCTAGGGGGTCTGTGAGTCAGTGTCCCTGGAGGGTGCCCACGGCGTGTTCGTGGGAGGCGGGAGCCCAGCTAATGCTTCCCACAAGTGAGGGGCTGAGGGCCCGGGAGAAAGACCCAGTCCAGGCTCTGCGATCGGCCTCCCCCCCGAATGAAGGCCAAGGCCAGGCCTGGCGGGGAGGGGCTTCCCCCAGGACACGGTGGAGACCGCCACGAGCCAGCTGCCCTGGGGAAATGGCGCCCTTGCTGCTCACTGCTCGGAGGCTGAGCTGCGGGCCTGCTGCGTGGTTTGGTGACAACACGGGTCAGGCTGATGCTGGTGGGTGACCTGAAGCGGCCACGGTGCAGCCCCCCCACAACAGCCCATGCTGAGCGCTGCGCTCCGCGGATACCACGTTGAGCTTCCCAATTCTGACTGTGCACAGGTCACGTCGTTACGCCTGGACGCCGGCCCCTGCCCACCCAAGGGGGCCTGGAGCCCCGGGGTCACCACAGGCACCACGCATAAGGAGGGGCTCCTGTGTGCCACGGACGGGATGCAGTTAGGAAGGTGACGGTCCCAAGGGGCCTCTGAGACTCCCCCCGGGGCCTGCAGGCGAGCGGCCGGCGGCTCTGCCCCGGGGCTGGCCCTCACCCTGGGGCGGGCACGCGAGGCAGGGGCAGGCTGTCCCTCGTCCCGGTGGCGGGTTCCACGGGGCGCGGTGGCCATCAGCGTACCTGGAACTTGTCGGGGTCCGCTCCTCCAGCCTGGGCCACGAGGAGGCCGGCGCCGGGTTCCAGCTCCAGGGCCCGCGGGGAGCGCACCAAGGGCACCCTCTGGAACAGCTCGCAGTCCACGAACAGTGCCGCGGTGGCGCCATCCACGCTGAGCGCGAAGCGCGTCCACTGGCCGGTGAAGGCGGGCAGGCGGAAGCTGGCGGCCGTGTGGGTGCGGGCGGCGCCAGGCTCGGTGTACAGGAGCTGGACATGCTGGTGCCCGTCACGCACGGCCGTCAGCTTCACGCCCACGGAGACCAGCGCCTGGGCCGCGTCCGTGATGGCAAACAGCACCCCCGCAGCGTCGGTGGCGGGCCGGATGTGGAAGAGCAGGGAGAAGTCGCGGAAGAACGGGCTGGGGAAGTGGTACCGGGCCACCTGGCCGCTGTTGGCGTCCGGGCCGAAGACGAAGGCCGGCCCGACGTCGGGGTCATCCACCTGGGTCACCTGGGGCGGCGGCGGCTCTCCCAGCAGCTGCAGGAGCCCCACCTCCGTGCCCAGGTTCTCTGCAAAGAGGAGGGAGACCCCGGTGAGGCTGTGCCTGGGAGACACCGAGCGGGCGGGGTGCCGGGGGGCACTGAGCCACGGGGGGCTCCCCACCCGCCCGGCACCCTCCCGGGGCCAGGACTCGTGGCTCCCGGGCCCGAAGTGGGGCGAGCATGTGGCTGCACGGCCTGCAGAGGGTGCCGGGGGCTGCACCCCATCCTCACCCCCCATGTGGGTCCACCCCACCCCCCGGACCCCTTCCCACCCTCAGACAGTGGGAAGGAGACTCCGGCCCCCGTCGGGGGGCACGGACCTTCACGACATCACCGCATCACAGAGAGAGAGCGGAGCACAGGCCGCTCCCTGCGGTTTGTCTACCTTGCGATCCAGCCGGGACCTAATCAAAGCCCCGGGGCCGGAAAATCAGAGCGGGAGGCAGCCGGCTGTCCCGGCCGGAACCAGCCGGACTCTGCGCCTGCTCATTCGTGATGCGGCGAGTCCCACCCGAGTGCCCAGGTTTGTCAGGGGCCTTCTTCCCCCTCACGGTGTCCACGCTGCGCTGCCAAGCCGCCCCGACCTGGAGAGGGGCCACGTGGCCGGGAGCCACCGGGGAGAACTGTGGTCTCCTTCACCAACGGATGCTCACACGGGGCGGCCCCTTCCGCTCAAATACCCTCCTCGGTCCTAGAGCACGTGCCCCCGGCCTGGGCTGAGGACGCAGCCACGGCGCCCGGAGTTCTCTCTCATTTCTCGTCCTTCCGGGTGGGACCAGAGGTTGCTGGGGGGGAGGGGGCACCGGCCCTGCCCCCCATGACCCAGCCCTGGGCCCCAGCAGGGTCTGACTCGACCGGGCACCTGCACGAGCCTGCGGGTGAGGCGCCGAGAACACCTCCAGGGAGTGCAGGGGCCTCCGCAGCCGGAAGACCTCAGGGTCGGGTGCTGGGGGCGGAGGGCGGGGCCCGCTGGACACAGGAGGGGCCCCGCCAGCTCAAGGAGACACCCATACGTTGGTGGTTCCCTGCAAGCACGCCCACTTCCCCAGGTGGCGCCCAGCCCGGTCAAGGGCCAGGGCCCGAAGCCCTTTCTCTCGAGGCCCCACCTCCAGCCCGGGTGTGGCCTTCCTCCCAGGTGTGATCACCGGGCACACGCTCTTCTGGAAACGGGCTGCCGACCAGCGGTGTCCTGAGGAAGGTGGGGAGCGAGCTCGCGACCGTGTGCACGAATGTGTGTACGCATCTGTGTGCGCTGGGGGCCTGGGGTCTGCCGGGAGCCACGGGCCCAGACTGGCCCGGGACTTCCCAGGTCAGAGCAGAGAGATGCCGAACCCCAACCTCCTAAGGCAAGTTCTGCTCTCAAAGAGCTCTTTGAGAACAAAGAATGGGAACAGAAGAGAGACAGAAGCCACCCACATGAGGACATGCACTGGGCACCTGCCAGGCCTGGTGCTCGGAGGCGGCGGAGGGCCTCTCGGCTCGGCATGGCCCTGACGTCCCGCCCGAGAGGCAGCACCAGCAGCCAGCCAGGCCTCCCCGAGTCTGGCAGGTGAGACCCTCGCGCAGATGGCAAGTGGGGAGCAGCCAGGCACCGGGCGATAGAAGTCTCGGTGGCACGGTGGCCTGGCCTCAGTGCCAGGGAGCAGGGGCCCTTCCAGAAAGACCCCGGGGCCCTGGGAGATCAGTGGTCACTGGATGCTCAACGACAGACACTGCTGTCCACCAAGATAGCAGCTGCTGTGGTCGTCCCTTCAGATCAGAAGCTCCCCGGGCCTGAGGCGCACACAGGGAGATGCTCTGAGATGAAGCAAACAGGACTCTCACCAGCCTGTGTGCTAGTGACCGTGACTCAACTGTCCCCAGAGTTTCACACGGATATGCCCACCACCGCCCCTCCTCCCAGGCAGCTACGAGCTTTCTAAATTAATTCAGGATGCAGACGCGGCAGCCGCTGGCCCGGCCTCTTCGGGCAGGAAACTGCAATCTGCCCAAGCTCTGGGAGCTCAGAACACCTTGGTGGGAAGGCAGCGGGTGACATCTTTGGCAAGCGGGAGTCTGTCTTGTGAGCCCACACTCCCCTCAGATGGAGGAAACAGGGGGACTTGCCTAGGTGAAGACAATTTCCTTTTCAGCAACCAGGCCAGCCATGACCAAGTGGGATTTAAGCTAGGTATGTGAGGCTGGTTTGACATTTGAAAATCAACAAACGGAAAATCCGTCTCATCAACAGGCTAACAAAAAAGAATCACAAAATCACATCAGTAGATGAAGAAAAAGCCTTTGACAAAATCCAACACTCATTCATGGTAAAAACTCTCAGTAAACTAAGAATAAAGCAGAATTTCCTCCAATTGATGAAGAATATCTACTTAAAAAATTTTTTTTTACATTTATTTACTTTTGAGAGATAGAGACAGCGCACAAGCGGGGGGAGGGGCAGAGAGAGAGGGAGACACAGAATCTGAAGCAAGCTCCAGGCTCAGGGCTGTCAGCACAGAGCCCAACATGGGGTTTGAACCCATGGTCTGTGAGATCATGACCTGGGCCAAAGGGGGATGCTCAATCGACTGAGCCACCCGGCGCCCCTGAAGAATATCTATTTAAAAAACCCGTACAGCTCATATCATACATAATGTGGAGACTCTTGAAGCTTCCCACTAAGATCAGGTACAAGGTAAGGATGTCTCTCTCACCGCGCCTTATCAATATCATGCTGGAGGTCCTTGCTAACGCAGCAAAGCCAGACAAGGAAACGAAAGTACACAGATGGGGAAAAGAGAGATAAATCTGTCTGCAGATGGCATGACTGTCTATGCAAAAAAAATCCAAAAGAATTGACAAAACAAAACAAAAACACTCCTGGAACTAATATTATAGCAAGGTTATAGGATACAAGATTAATACACAAAATTCACTTTCCTATATACCAGCAATGAGCAAGCAGAATTTGAAAAACATAATACCATTTACGTTAGCATTCCCACAAGTTAATTACTTAGGTGTAAATATAACAAATATATGTACAATATCTATGTGGAGAAAACTAGAAGACTCTGCTGAAATAAATCAAAGGCCTAAATAAATGCAGAGATATTCCATGTTCATGGATAGGAAGACAATACTGTGAAGATGTCAGTTCTTCCCAACTTGGTCTATAGATTCAATGCAATCCCCATCCAACTCCCAGCAAGTTACTTTGTGGATATTGACAAACGGATTCTGAAGTTTATAGGAAGAGAGAAAAGACCCAGAATAGCCAACACAATGTTGAAGAAGAACAAAGTTGGAGGGGAGGACTGATACCATCGACTTCCGGACTCACTATAAAGCTACAGTGATCAAGACAGTGCGGTGGTGGAGAAAGAAACAAACTGATCCGTGGAACGGAACAGAGAACCCAGAAAGAGAGCCCCACAGAGACAGTTACTGGTTCCTCGACAAAGGAGCAGAGGCAATCGGGGGGCAAAGGGAGTCTCTTCAACAAGGGGTGCTCGAAGAACCGGACACCCACACGCAAAGGGGGACCCTGGACACAGGCCTTACACTCTTCACAACAATTAACTCACAGTGCGTCCCAGACCTAAACGCACAATGCAAAACTGTTTAACTTCTAGAAGAGAAAACAGGAGAAACCTAGGTGACCTCGGAGAGGAGGGGACTTTTAGATCCAGCACCAAAGCTACCACCTAATTCATAAACTGGACTGCAGAGAAGTGTAAGGTTTCTGTTCTGCGAAGACACTGGTGAGACGGGAAGACGAGCCAGAGGCTGGGAGAAAATACGTGTAACACATGCATCTGATAAAAGAAGACACGTACGAACGACACAAACAACACTTAAAGCTCAACAATAAGAAAATGAACTCAATTAGGAAATGTCCAAACGGCCTGAAGAGACGCCTCCCCAGAGACGACACGCAGTGTCCACGTCATCAGGGAATGAGAGTGAAGACGACGACGACACCACCGCGCACCCGTGAGGACGGCCACACCCCAGAACGCCGACAACGCGGATCGCTGGCGGGGACGCGGAGGGACGGGCGCCTCCTTCCTGCCGCTGGGAGAGCAGAGCGGTGCCGCCGCCTCGCAAGACGGTTGGCTGGGTTCTCACAAAACTGAACACGCTCTGACCACACGACCCCGCAATCACGCTCCTGGAGGTCTGCCCGGAGGAGGTGACCATCCACATCTGCATGACACCTGCACACAGATGCTCACAGCAGCTTCGTCCATAACTGCCAGACCCGGGAGCCACAAGGTGCCCTCCGGGAGGGGACGGGCAGGTACGCCGGTGCCTCCCGACACCGGGACGTAGGCAGCGCCAAAAAGAAACGGGCCGTCAGCCACGAAAGACACGGAGGAACCT
>NW_024081234.1:638376-642449 GCF_003009895.1 Hyaena hyaena
GGGTGGGTGGGTGTGGATAGTGGGTAGGCAGTGAGAACACTCCCTCCTCCTCACAGTGCTGTGGTGGTCGACCGCGGTCATCGCACACCTGTCCAAGCCCACATGACACACACGGCAAGAGCGAGTCGGGGGACACCGTGGACTCTGGGTGGTGACGCGTCAGTGCAGGTTCACAGACGGAAACGCACGCACCGCTCAGGGGCGGGATGTTGACGGGGGGGGGCTGTGCGTGTGGGGGGACGGGGAAGTAGGACACTCTGACAACCCACTGACATGTGACAAGCCAATTATCAGCCACATACACCCAACGACGGGGGAGAAAGTCCCGGAGACACGGTCTCATCCCCCTTTCTCATTAGGACAGAACACGAGGACCTCGGGGAGACAGATGTGCAGACCCCCCGAACCTAACGAAGTGTGTGACGAAAGCTCCGGGCCTGTCACATTGTTACATACGGTCACGACCACAAAGGAAAAAAAGTCTGGGGTGAGTGCGGAACCTAATGTCGATGTCAAAGAGGAAAAAATACTGAGAACAAAGACTTCAGGAAACGTCAAAGGCTTGATGTCAAGGTGGATTGAGAGACTGATAAAGACCCTAGTCGAGCTGTCCCCCCCCCCCGTTGGAGGTCTGACAGCCCACACCTGTCTGCACGTTCAACACGACCCATCAAAACCCGAGTCAAGTATTTCCAATGATCTATGGGAGAAAGTGCCCAACGTCACCAGCGATCTTTGCGGAAGGCTGTGAACCCCCGAGCTCAGGGCACGCCCGGGTGCTGCTGTCACCCAGAGTCTGCAGGGGAGGTGAGCGGGGCCGGTACGGCATCACCTGTCACGAGAAGCGGGAGATAAGTCGCGGTCTGGCTTTGGGGTAAAGCAGAGCCCACCAGAATGAGTGTCCCCCAGAGTGACACACACGGGACATTTCTGAGACCCAGAGTCATGGAAATGAGGGATTTGGGGACACACGGGAAGTGAGCCCGTTTATGGAAAGCAGGGGGGAGAGAACAGGTGCATGAGAGCACACGCGCACTGTCGCAGGAGCACAGCGGCCCCAAGAAGTCCCTTCCACACAGTCTAGAACCTGCAAGTGGAACTTGGCAGGTGTCATTTGTGTTTCGGCCCCAGATGGGACAGTAACCAGATCTAATACCCTTAACACACACCCTTAACACATGTGTGTCTTCCAGCCAGGGGCACGCAGGCCGTCCCCAGAGGCTGGAAAAGGCAGGGGACAGACTCCCCCTCCAGCCCCCAACAGGAGCACAGGACAGACCCCTTGATTTCAGCCCGGTGAGACGGATTTCAGACTTCCCCTCGAGAACCGTCAGTTACACATCTGTGTTGTTTTAAGCCACTGAGTTTGTGGTCATTCGTTACAGCAGCCACAGGAAACTTAGTACACACACGTATGCGAATCCATGGAAGGAACGAGAAGCCGGCGGCGAGGGGGCGTGGAGGCTGGCTTCGGCCCTCTCGTGTGACTCCGGTCTCCACACCAGCGTGTTCCTGGGCTCCTTCTGGGCCGAATGTAACCCAGGGGAGAAGCAGCAGAGGGCAAGATGACGGGGCAGGGTGGCCCTAAGGGACGAGAGTGGCAGGCAGAGGCGGCCCCCCAGGGCCAGGACTGTGGCTTCGGGAGAAGGAAGGCTCCCTCCAAGCGGGGCTGCCTGCAGACGTCTGACAAAGGAGCCGTGCAAAGAGGCGGGGGGGGGGGGGGGGGGGGGGTAGGAGAGTTCTACATACTTCCAAGACGTGCTGCCTGGAGTGGACAAGGCAGCACCCACCGCGCACTCCTGCCGGTCACCAGGTCACCCTCTGGGCGCACGGCCCCAGGGCATGAGTGGCTGCCGAGCCTCCCGTGTACGGCAAAAATCAGGAGCTCAGAGAAAGGACTTAGAGGGAAACCGGCATGGGCAGTGGGGGAGAGGCTGGGCCCGGAGGCCAGGAAGGGAAGGAAAGGATCACTGACGACACCCTACACTGGAATCACGGACACCTGCCCCCACCGCCTGGTTTGTGGGTTCTCTCCACACCCGTTTCAAGACAAAAACAAACTGCATAATAACATGTGATTCGCATTCTCACAGGGTAAACCTGATCCAATATCCGGATAGATGGATGGGGGGGTGAGTAGGTGGGTGGGTGGATGGATGGGTGGATGGACGGACGGATGGATGGATGGATGGACGAACAGGTGGGTGGGTGAGTGGATGGGTGGATGGATGGGTGGATGGGTGGGTGGGTGGGTGGGTGGGTGGATGGTATGTGGGTGGGTGAGTGGATAGGTAGGTGGATGGATGGATGGACGGGTGGATGGGTGGGTGGGTAGGTGGATGGATGGACGGATGGACGGACAGACGGACGGATGGGTGGGTGGGTGGGTGGGTGGGTGGATGGTATGTGGGTGGGTGAGTGGATAGGTAGGTGGATGGATGGATGAACACGGGGGGAGGGTGGACTAGCTGTTCACATGAAATATATTAGTAACAACAGTTCGAGATTTGGTTTCTCTACTGAAAAGGAAAGCAGTCAAAAGTGACTTCCCTGTGGCAGAACGGGCTGCTCCTTCACTAAGGGGAAGGACAGTGTCGGCGAGCTGCTCCTGTGGGCCCCACGTGGAGGGCCCACCACACGGGCACAACCACAGCCACCATCTTGCTCCTCCTCAGTGAGCTCTTGTCTGCACGATGTCCCCCCTCAGCTTCCTGTGTGCAGGACGGAGTAACTGCTGGAGATGACGGTGAGTTGAGGCTGACGGGGGGGACGGTCAGGAAAGCCCCTCCCGAGCGCCACGTGGCTCCTCACCTGCAGACAGTCTCCTCCACCCGTGGGCACCTGACATCCCAGCTGGAAGGAACGCAACACCAAAGCCATTGCGGTGCGTCTGTGGAGAGCTCAGTCGGGGTCCCCACACAGTACTGTACGTTACCAGGGGGTGTGAGGTAAGCTTAAATATTTTTCCACGAAGACGGTCTGTCTTCTTAAATCAAAGCGAAGTGAAGCCTCAAGTTACTGAGCGTTTAAACCGCGCGGTTTCGGAATTCACGTTTCGCTAAAGGTGGTGGGTGCGAGCCCGGCAGTGGGGAGGCCCGAGCACCGGCGGGTCCAGGGCACACGTGCCCAGATGACGGCGTCCGCCTCAGGACCGTCACAGTGACGAGAACCCACCGGCCACCCGGGGTCCCCACAGCCTGGGGTTCTGCTGGTCCAGCGTCCGTGTGGCACTCCGGTCCCGTCCCGGAGCTAGGCTGCCTCGGTCTACCTCCCAGCCCCTCTCACTAGCCGTGCAACACACACGTCTTCATCCCCCGGACCCGGTTTCTCCCTTGGACACAAGTACAGCACCTACTCCGAGGCTCAGAACATGACCTCGTCTTCACCGTCAGGCTGCCCGTCACTGTCCTGTCACTCGGTGCCCCCTTCCCAGGGGACAGTCCCCTGCTGGCTGAGCCTCCCCTGTGGGGGGGCCCTACCTGCCTGAGAGACAAGCCCCCACAGACTTGGCGCAGGTCCCCACGGCGTGCTGCCCCATGGCCAGCTCCAGCCACAGCACGGGGGACCACAGCGGCCCTCTCCCCTCGACCACCTCCCTGGGCCCCAACCAGTGGCTGCACCGTCGCCCCGACCCCCCGTCCAGGGCTGGAGCCAGCCCCTCCCCCTCCCTGCAGTGAAAAGCAGATAAGGAAAGGCTCTTCACAGGGCTGCGGCTTCCGGCTGGGGTGCTGGGGCCAAGGGACCGTCCACACCCCACTGCCCCAGTGCGAGGGCAGCGGGGCCGTCTCCGCCCTGGGGCCGGGGGCCCCCACGCAGGACACACTGAGAGAAGGGACAGGAATGGTGGCGCCTCGGCAGGGAGCCTCCGTGGGCAGGGCAGTGGGGGGCCCGGGAAGGAACCGGCATGTGCTTTGGGGCCCCCTCCTCTACAGAAACCCTGGCCCCCCCTCCTCTACAGAACACCTCGCCCCCCCCACAGAACACCTCGCCCCCCCAGAACACCTCGCCCCCCCAGAACACCTCACCCTCCCCCAGAACACCTCGCCCCCCCAGAACACCTCGCCCCCCCAGAA
>NW_024081234.1:643228-710008 GCF_003009895.1 Hyaena hyaena
CCTCGCCCCTCCCACTACCCCCCCACCCCACAGCCTCCCAATACCCAGGCAACCCAAGGACCTCCGTCAGCCAGGACCCTGGCACTCGCTCCTCAGGGACCAGTTACCAACATGGAGGAGGGGACTAGGGTCCTCCTTGGTCCCCTGGTCCCTTCCCTCCAGATCAGGGCCTTCCTCCTGCCCCACCTGTCCCCATCAAGTGGGGATGGAAAGGTCCGGAGGCCTGGGTGGGTGGTCCCCTGCTGAGAGGCCAGAGGAGGCAAGATGCCCCCCAGACCCCCAGCTCTGCTTCCCCCGGGGACCCTTGCCGGCCAGAACACACCGGGAGAGGTCCCCGCTGAGATGGATGCCTGACCCCCCCGACCTGAGGGGGCACAGGCAGTCAGCACTGACGGAGGGATCCCCCAGGATTCCGCCCGGAACACGGCCTCCCTGACAGGCGAGGGCCCTGGCAACGTGAGCAGCTGTCCAGCCACTCGCCGACCAAAGCAGCTGTGGTCAGAGAAACTCCACACCCCAAGCAGCCCTGCCTGCCGCGCAGAACGCCGGCCCCCGCTCCCGCCCTGGCGAGCCGGCGGCCACAGGCCCCGCTCTGCACACAGCCGGACGCAAGGGCGGCCGCTGCAGGCTCTCCTCTGCCGGATGACCTCCTGGCCACCCCCACGCGGGCTCCGTGTCCCTGCTGGTCCGTCCGCAGCAGCCATGGTCCCCTCCGTCCCCTCCCATGCGCCTCCTCCTCAGAGGTGGGTACGGGGCAATTCCTGGGGACTCAGCAGCGTGAGTCCCCCGCCTTGGGGTCCGGTGCAGCTCCTCCGCCCCCAGCAGCCAGCTCCAAAGCCCAACGACCCCAGGGACTGAAGCAGGTCAAGGCTGCTCCCGACAGTGCAGGGTGGGGGCGGGGGGGAAGCAGGCCACACACCCCAACCGGGATGGGCCGGGGCCTGGAGTGTGAACGGGGGCAGGCACACAGCCCGCGGATGTAGAGGCCACTGGGGAGGCCTTTCTAAGGCTACAGCCCTGCCCTGTCCCCTCCCAGCACGAGGGGACACGGCTCAGGTGGGGGGGAGAGGCCCCGGAGCGGCCCCCAGAGCTCACAGATCCGGGCGGGGGCAGCCCCTGAGCTCCACAGACCCACTGCTCACAGGGCTGTGACCCCTTGACCTTCTAAGCAGCGAGAGCCTCCCTCCAACGTCGAACCCCAAACCCCCAGCCATGCAGGCTGGGCCACAACGGGCCAGAAGGGCCAGAATTTGGCTGGGATCCCGGGTCCCTCAGGCGGGTCAGGTCTCGGCTCCACGGCTCCGACGCCCCCCGACGCCTCCGTCCCCCCCCACGCCCACCGGCACTGGGGAGTAACGGCTACCTTGGAGCATGGGGAGCGCTGAGTGAGCCATGACGCTCAGGCAGGGGTGCGCACGAGCATCTGCCCTGGTCACACACAATGCCAGGGTCACAGGCCCTCTCTCCCAGTCCAGGGCTCAGCCTTGGCGGCATCGCACCGTGGGCAGGGCGGGGGCTTCTGCGCCAGCTTCAGGCGCCGGGACAGGAAGGGCAGCGCGGGGAGGAGGGCCTGCCCGTTACCTGCGCCCGGCCCAATGAACACGCAGCCCCCGTCCTCCTGGGCCGGGAGCAAGGCGCAGGTGCCCGGCAGCCCGCCCGCCTCCAGGTGGCTCCAGCACGCGTCCTCCAGGGCCTCGCAGAACTGGCGGCAGGGGGGGGGGGCGGGGGGCGGGGCCAGCAGCAGGCAGAAGAACCCGGCGAGGAAGCGGTGGCAGTGCGTCCCGAGGAGGCGCCCCCAGGCCCGGGCGGCGGCCCGCACCTCCTCGCGGCTCCAGTGCTGGAGGTGGCTGGGCAGCCAGGAGCGCCCGATTCCCAGGTGGCCGCACGCGGGCAGGGAGGGCGGCGGCGGCGGCAGGCGGGGCCCAGGCTGCCCGGAGTTGTTAGCGAGCCCCGGCCCCGCAGAGGCAGCCGAGCGAGGAGCCCAAGCACCCTTGTCCCCGCTGACAGCTGGGAGTGGGGCCGGAGACGCCAGGGCGGGGGGGTCAGAGGGCAGAGCCAAGGGGGCGGCGTGGGCACCCAGGAGACCCGTCACCAGCGGAAGCAGATGCGGCCAGCGCCTGCGGTTGTCAGCGAGTCGGTGCAGCCGGCCGGCCCGGGCCGCCTCGGGGGAGGGTCCTTCGCCGTCCAGATCCTGGGGCCGCCCCGGGGACAGCTGGGTCCCCCAGGGAGGGGCCCCGCCCGGCGCAGAGGAGAGAGAGGCTCTACCTGGAGCAGGTGGCGGCACCGAGGGCTCCCTGAGCGGTGCCCGGGGCCTGCCCACGGAGGGAGACAGCTGGGTGGGTGCTGGCAGGGTGCCGGCCTTGGTCCTCCGGGTGTTGGGAGAGGTCGGGGCCCCACTGCCCAGCCAGGGAGCGGTCCCGTCCCCCCAGGGGGGGCTGGGGGGGGCCGTGGGGGTCACAGGGGCCGGCGTCTCTGCCGTCGTGGAGCTGTCTCTGGGAGCGGTGTCATCCCACAGCTGGACGAAGCTCCGGATGCCCTGGGCCACGTTCAGGATCTTGGCTCCGACGCCGGCGATGTTCTCCTCCTTCGTGTCCGGGCCTGCGGTGGAGGCAGTGGGTGCAGCGGAAGTCCCGTCCGGGCCGGCCTGCAGGCTCCCCGGGGGCAGCCCAGGGCTGGCAGGGGCCCTGCCCCACCCTGCGGGGTCATCCTGGGGGGCCGCGAGCGTGGTGGTCTCCTCCGTGGGCTGCGCGTGTGGGCTGCCCGGGAGCGCGGGGACCAGTTCCCCTGTGGGCCTGGAGGTCCTAGGGGACCACAGCCAGTTGAATCCCAGTAGGTCGGCCCTGGTGGCCACGAGGCCATGGGTGAGCAGCAGCAGCAGGCCCAGGCGGCTGGCCGGGGCGCGAGCCATCAGTGCAGTGCGCTCGCTCGGCGGGGCCACGGGCGGTGTCTGCGTCCCGGGGGGCGGGGCCGGCAGGGCCCGCCCCCCCTCCCCGCGCCCGCCCCGCCCCCCGCCCGCCCACAGCCAGCTCCAGTTGGAAAGCCAGGAGGCTCCTTCCACCTTGGGCTCAAACCTCTGAGTCAAGGGGACAGGCGCCTGGGGAACCTGTCACCCGCCTTGGAAGCGGCTGCAGACCGCAAGCGGGAGAGGGTCCCGGCTCGCGTGGCCTGGGCCTGGGGGGCATCATAGCGAGAAAGGCCCTGGCCCGGCCCCTGAGGCATCTGCTGGGGCACCCAGGGCAGCCCGTTCCCCTGCTTGCTGTCACTGCCCTCGGAGACCCTGCACCCCAGGGAGCCTCGCCCGGGACCACCAATCTGCGCAAAACTGGAACTCAAGTGCTCACGTTCCAATTCCTGTGCACAGTGCTGCCTCAGACACGTTTGCCACGAAGACCCCAAGGGCGGGTGGGGGGGCCCGACGGGCCAGGCTCCCACCTGCTCGGAGCCACGTGCTCCTCAGCCCCCCGCCCGCCGGTGCCCTCGGGATGCCCCTCCTTCCACCTCCCTGGAGCCCGCGCGCTGGGCCCGGCGCACCACCGCATCTCTGCACGGGGCTGGGGGCTTCCAGTTACCCCGAGAGCCATGGGGGGCCAGGGCACCAGGGCCCCCAGGTGCATGAGGGCGCAGCGGGCTGGCGGGCTGGCGGGGGCTGAAGGCACGGCTGCCAGCAGGTTCCATAGGTGTCCCTGGGCGCCTGCCCACACGGCTGGTGCTCCCGCCTCTTCTGGGGAGGGGGAGGGGCTCCCAGCCACGCTTATGCAAACACCCTGCTCACTAGCTCATGCACGCTCACGCGCACTCACACAGCACACACACACACAACCACACATACCATGCACCACACACACACAACCACACACAGCACCACACCGCACACAACCACACACACCACACAACCACACACACACCACACACACTGGTTTTACCACCTCAAAACCCCGTCTGCCACAGGCTGAGGCTGGAGCCCCCCCAGGCTGGGCTCAGCAGCTGCGGTGAGAACCCTGAAGACACGTCCCCCACTGTCCCCAGCTCAGAGCACTGAGGACGCAATCAGTCAACCGCCGTCCAAAGGGCAGAGCCCGGCTGTTGGAATTTCAGGACAGCGGGACTCGGTGTCCCCGGGGGGGCGGGGGGGGGGACAGCCATATGCAAACATCTGTGTCTGACGAGGCCGCTCCCAGCATTAATCTCCACAACGCTCAGAGTTCTTAGAAACGCCCAGAGAATCGTCTCTTTGCTTGAAAATTCACTAATGTGATTTTATGCCTGAAACCGGCTCTGGAAAATCTCACATGGAAATTCCAAGGCCCCCCCTCTCCCACTCACGTGGGGAGGGGACCCTGGGCTCCTCTGCTGGGGGGCAGCTCCCTGGGCAGCCCAGGGGGCCCCGGGCACTCAGGGACTCCCTGGGGCCCCTTGCCGGTGGGGCCAGCCCCGCACCCACTGGCCTGACTCGCCTTTCCGGCCAGAACCAGGAGGCTGCATGAGGAGGAATGGCAGCCGGCCCCCCGCCTCCCAACACCCCTGCACCCCCCGCCCCCTGCGCCAGTCCCTGCCCCTCCTGCCACCTTCCAGAGGCCACAGGCACCTCAGAGCGCACAGAACATCACACCATCCACCTTCCTGGACACCGCTGCGCCCCGCCCCCAGGCCTGTGCCAGCCACGGCGCCGCATGCCAGCCACCGCCACACACATCACACAGCCTCACGCTTGCATGTGCACAGTCACACACACTCACGCACGCGTGTTCAGTTCACATGCATGCTCGAGCCCGCTTGCTCACTCACATGTGTATATGCTCACACACATGCTCACATGCACGCTCACACACAGACAGTCCTGTGGGGTAGACCAGGCTCCCCTTGACCCCGCCTCTGGCCACGGCTGCAGCAGGCCCAGCTCCCAGGCCACTTGCTGCGGGGTCTGGGCCCGGGGGCTCCAACCCGGGAACCCAGCTCCAGGCCAAGGGTCCCGTCCAGCTCGCGCGCTGGAGTCTGTGTCTGTTACTGAGGCTGGATAATCACCAGGTCCCCGTGGGGACAGAGAAGGAGGGGACGACCCACTTCCAATGGTGAGACCCAAGTGTCTTCGGGTCAGATGCCATGTTTCTAAAAGCACTCTGCCCGCTGCGGCCCCAGGAAGCCACTCCCTACGGGCCACGCAAACCGCCCCATCTAGTCGGCACTGCGGCCGTGGCGGTCCCAGACCCGAACGCCCCGTCAGTGCTGGTTGGGCCAGGAAGTCCCACGAGTTTACTCGGGCAGCTGCGGCCGGAGCCTCGGGGAACAGGGGTCGGCCCCCAGCTCCGTGGCGCTGGTTGCCTGTGGGCACAGAGGCTCCTTCCCGGCTGCCCCAGGCCCCCTCTCGGCCGCCGCCAGGCCCCAGCACCACCGCTCCGCGAGGCGGCGACCCCGAGGCCGATGGCCACGCGCAGATCTGCCGGTGGCACTGCTTGGGGTGGGCCAGGGCCACGACCCGAGTCACTCCCTGTAAAGTGTCTCAACTTCCTGGGCCTGAAACCTGCTAGTCAACAGGGACAAGTGGCCCCTCTCTGTCCAAGTGCCTCAGTGTCCCCAAGAGACCAAGAAGAGGAGCCCTGGGGCGCCTGGGGGCTCAGTCAGTTGAGCGTCCGACTTCAGCTCAGGTCATGATCTCACGGTTTGTGGGTTCGAGCCCCACGTCGGGCTCTGTGCTGACAGCTCAGGGCCTGGAGCTGCTTCAGATTCTGTGTCTCCCTCTCTCTGCCCCTCCTCAGCTCAAGTTCTATCTCTTTCTCCTTCAAAAATAAACAAACATTAAAAAAAAGAAAAAAGAAGAGCGCCCCCTTCCCCGCGATGGACCCCACTCAGGTCCTCATGGCCGAAGGACCTGCTCACACCCGGGGGGACTCAGTCGCTCCCGTGTTTGTGCAGGTCCAGAAGGCGGCAGGGAGGCACTTCGCGCACTTGGGAAGGTCTCCCGGCACCGCCCGCAGAGGCCCAGAGCGCGGCCCCTCCGAGGGCAGCCTGGGCGGCCTTGCACCTCCCCGCGGCTCCAGCCCCCTCGCCCCCCGTGTGGGGGGCAACCTCGCACGCCCAGTGGACAGACAGACAACACAGAGGCCTCGCAGGACGACAGGGCCTCTGACCAGGGCCCCCCCACCCCGCCCACCCCCACCAGGGTCTGTCCAGTTCTGCTGGCCCATCTGGTCTGGATTCCTGAATAATGTGGTCTTTTATTTTCATCTTTGAAATGGCACAAAACACCCACATGTGAACAGAGAAACTCAGCCTCCGAGAAACAAGACGGTGGCCTGGTCTCGGGCGAGCCCCTGTCTGGGCTTCTGAGAACGCCTTCCATCGTGACCTCAGACGTGGCCCCTCAGGCTGAGGCCCCTCCGGCTGCCCAGAGCCCACGGCCCTCACCCTTCCTCCCCTGGGCCCGCCCCTCGCTGTCCCCCCACTGACTCCTGATTTCAACTCAGGTCATGAGCTCATAGTTCACAGGGAACAAGTCCCGCGTCCAGCTCTGCACTGGATGTGAAGCCTGCTTGGGATTCTATCTCCTTCTCCCTCTGCCCCCCACTGCTCGCTCGCTCGCTCTCTCTCAAAATAAATAAGTAACCTTAAAAAAAGTTGACAATGAATCTGAATAGACACTTCTCCAAGGAAGACCTATCAACAGGCGACAGGCACGTGAAGAGATGTCTGGTGTCACTGGTCACGAGGGACACACAGAGCCCACCCACAGTGGGATGGCTAGAGCGGAAAGTCAGAGGGTCAGAGCGGCGGCAGGGTGTGCGGGGGTCCGACCTCGGACGCTGCTGCTGGGAAGGGAGACCAGGGTAGCCCCCAGAACAGCAGACTGGCGGGTCCTCAAATAATGAAACGTCGAGCTGGAGCCCAAGTCCAGAAACTCCACTCGAGAAACAGACCCAAGAGAAATAAAACACGTGCCGCACAAACACGGCACACGAGGTTTACAACGGCGTTATTCATCACGGTCACGGGGAAACAGCCAGCGCCCAGGGACAGACGCAGTGTGGTCCATCCACGCACCAAGTATCACTCGGCCACGAAAGGGACTGGAGCTCTGATACCAGCTACCCACAGGGGAGCCCTGAAAACAGCCTGCTGAGCGAGGACAGAAGGCCTCACAAACGGCTGCCTTCACGTGAAATACCCAGAACGGAGATCCACGGACGCGGTCTAGTGGTGGTTCGGGCTGTGGGTGGTGGTGCCGGGCTTCTTTCTGGGGCGGTGACATCACTCCCGGGGCTGTGACGGCCCTGGTGTCTGGGAAGGCGCCCAAACCTCCACCTTGTACAATTCACCATATTCGTTAGTGAATTGTATGCCGTGTCATTTACACCAATGTGAAGACGTTTCAAAAACGAATGAAGTGAGATCACGCCAATTCCTGAAACTACACAATCTTTAATTAAATGCCACCTAATTTGCATGTATTTGGCTGTTGGTGAAATTTTTCTTTTCATACATTTGATGACAGCATTTCTGTCTTTTATAAACTCCTGTGTATTTTCACTCGGTTTTCTGGAACAGTATTACCACTTTTTTTTAAACTAGGGATACGGACACGGGGTCACCTTTGCTGCTAAGATGGTGTTCAAGGTTGCCACTGGCCTCTTACAAGACACACCGAGTCTCACTTGCAGGGAATGAAGTCGCCTCCTGGGCGGGGTTGTGTGTGCTGTGCCGACCTTGCTCTCTACGCCAGCACGCCCGCAGAGCCATGCAGGGCTCGTGGCTGCCACGTAAGGGGCGCTTACTCTGACGGGCGCACTGGAATCATGATCCACGTCCTAGTGAGCACAGACCTCACCACCTGCTACCACCACTTGCACAGACGATCAGGGAAACCGCAGCTCAGCGAACAAGCTGGGCCAGCCCGCAGTGGGTAGGCGGGGGGGGGGGGGGGGGGCCACACAGAACCCTCTCCCTGCGTCCCTGTGCATTAACCTGTCACCCCCTAGGGACATACTGAGCTGCCACTGGGTGTCCAGTCTACTCTGGACACTGAGGAGGCATGAAGGTCCACTGCAAAGTGGACACAGGAGGGCACAGGTGACCCCCCCAGACCAGGACACGGGATGGAGGGAAGGCGTCGCGTGCTCGTTCCCCACGGAGGAACGCCAGATTCTCGGGCGCTGACCTGACACGCGCTCAGCCACCCTCGGGGAAAGGGTGGCCTCTGCCAGCTAGAAGGGAGGGCGGTCCCCTTTCCAGGGGTCTTGGGGCTCACCAACAACAGCGTCGCCACGAGGGGCGGAGTCCTCCAGCGCCTGCGGCTTACGTGTGTTTTTCCGGGAACAGGCTGCATGATGGGGCCGGGCGCCTGGCCTGGCTGGCCCTTCACACAAAGGCTCTTGACCCAGGAAATTAATATTTGACTCGGTGTTTTCTGAGGAGCCTTGGGGACCTGGCATCCAGGGTGTCACGTCCCCACTTCATTCCTCAGCAGCATGGCAGTGACTTGTCCCCACAACCCCAGATATGGGCACAGGGCACCCAGCCCCGCCACCTCCCAGGACCCAGGGGAACAGCCTGGGAGGCCTCGGTGCCCAGCTGGGGAGAGGCGGGTGGGGCCCAAGCACCTCCAGGATGGGCCGTGGGGGCAAAAAGGGGAGGGATGTGGAGAACCGTCAGGACCCTTTAAACTGTGAACAGACGGAGTCGTTTCTAAGGGCTCGACGGGTTGCTCATTAACTGGATTTTTAATGGGAGGCTGGGTGGCAGGTTCCCATGGGGGGATGGGTGGTGGTGGGCGTGTTCTGTCCCTGATCCGCGATGACCACGCTCCGGTCTGGCCGGGGCGATGGCCCAAGTGCATCCGATTGCTGACACCCCAAGTCCGCCAATACTCACGAGGTCCCACACCGCGATCAGAGCCCAGTCCGGCCAGGGCGGTGCAGGCTGGACCCCTTCCTGACCCAGGACCACCAAGAGAACGGCGCTCACATCTGCTCCCCGCCCTGATCTCCAGACGCACAGCAGGGATCCAGAGATAGCCGTCTAACAGAGAGGAACCCACGGGGCATGGCGGTGTTCACCCCGCATGCAACGGGCATTTCCACCAGGGACACAGAGGGCAGGGGGCACACAGCCACTGGGACACCCGGCGTGCGCTTGCCTGGCAGTGCCACAGCAGCCGAGGTGGGGCGTCCCCGGGTTCCAGCCCCACTTCTTCACGGCCCCAGTGGCTGGATGCCCCACAGGCTTCCTCGGTGGCAGGACCTCGCTCATCTCGTGGGCAGCGCCCTCAGGAAGAGAAGGGCTGTGGGGTCGGGGACCTGGCCCAGCTGGCTCTCACCCGGCCTCTGCTCCCACCCGCTGGCTGGCAAGTGCCTGTCAGCAAGAGGGTCAACACCGTGATGCATGAGAACGATTGCCACGCTGTGGAGGCTGTGGGCAGCAGAGCCAGCCAGTGGAAGGATGCAGGCAAGGACGTGCTCAGAGGCAGGGACATCCCCACGGGGGAGACTCACTGAGAGCAGGATGTGAGTTTTGCCCTTGTCCTTGTCACATTGGGGTTTTGTGGTTTTGGTTTTCGGTTATTGGGTGCTTTGTGTTTGGGTTTTTTATTTTTTGGTAATTATAAAAACAAAATTCACAAACGATCAAGAATAAAGGAGGAAAAGAGCAAGGCTGAGGACCTGAGAAGTCCGTGGTGCCATGTCAGGTGTGCCCTGCAGTGTTGGGGGTGTGTGTGGAGACCACTCAGGTGTGCCCTGCGGTGTTGGGGGGGTGTGGAGACCACTCAGGTGTGCCCTGCGGTGTTGGGGGGGCAGCTTGGAGTGGCGGCCCCGAAGTGGCCTGGTGGCACCCAGGGAAGGACCGTCTCATGCGTGCGTGCCTGGGCCACAGGATGTGGAGGACAGGTCAGCGCCTCTCTCTGGGACGACTCCAGTTTCAGTGGAACAGAGCAGAAGCTGGTGGTTACAAACACCTGCCCCATCATGCTCGGGGACGCCTGCGGAGCACACGGCACTAGGAGTGGCCTTCGGCCCCAGTGTCACACGGGAGAATCAGGACGCCTTGTGCAGGCTGCCCAGGCCCCAGGACAAAGTGGGGAGGTGGCCACCACCAGTGCTATGGGACTGTGACCTTGTCCTACGCAGACCTTGGCCAGGAGTGATCTGTGGTCTCAGCCTGGCCATGGCCACCCACTGGGGTCAGCGCAATGCGCCCGTCACCCTGCCCTGGCCTAGGCCGCCGGGTCCTGGCCCTGCTCCAGGACATCGGCAAAGCAGGGGAGGCGCGGGCCCCAGGCCCCGACAGACACAGGCTGCAGCGGGTCCCGTGGGCTCCTGAACACTCGGCCCAAGCCTGCCGGCCGGTACGAAAGTAACAGGCGGCCCTGGACTGGCGGGGACCGACCACCGGCCTCTCCCGGGCTCAGGGAGGCAGAGGGGCGGACACGCCCACCCGTCTGGGCAGATGCGGGAACGTGCGGACCGCCAGGTGGCGCACCCCCTCCCCGCCCCCTGCACCCAGCTGCTGTCTCCAGCTGGCCTCACCCGGCTCCCCACCGGCAACTGCCCCCCACGCGCCTGCCGGGGGTCTACGCCCGGCTTTGCGACTCTTCCCAGGCTGCTTCCCGTCTTTACTCAAATATGATGGTGTTTTCTAACCTAGGAAGGCAGGAGACCCAGAGTCCTGTCTCACTCACACGGAGGCGCCTGTTTGCAGATGACACTGTGTCCCCAGACTCCAGCCTGCTGCTTCCCAGCGCCACCAGGGGTGTCCCTCAGCGGCAGGCAGGGCGAGCGGCCCGGGCCCCTGCGCAAGCCCAACGCTGCCCCGCCCCTCAACACCCCCCTTTGGAGCACTATTTCCAGAAAAGGTGTCCTGAAAGGGTGGGGTGCAGGAAGGCTGACCCCCATCCCATCCCAGTAGCCGGAGGGGGGCCTTCCTTAGCGCCCTGCGTGGGGGCTGCCTGAACCCCTACCCCCCGCCAGAGAACTTGTGTGCTTCCCACACCTGCCGCCCGCACGCGGCACCCGGGGGCTCTGCCCTCCCACCCACACACACGTGCTCAGGGCGCCAGGCTCTGTCCCGGACTGGGGGGGGGGCTCAGGGTGCCAGGCTCTGTCCTAGACTGGGGGGGGCTCAGGGTGCCAGGCTCTGTCCTAGACTGGGGGGGGTTGTACACACCACCTTCTGAGGGCACCTCCCACCCACGAAAAACAAAACCATTTTTGTTCCACATGACAAACCAGGTGGGGTGACAGGAAGGGAAATGCATCAAGGACGTAGAGGGGGAGGGGCACTCGATGGCCTGTGGGAAGATGACCTGGGAGGAGGCTAGCCACCGACCCAGCCTGGGGAGTCTACCTCCCCTGCACACAGCGCAGGGGGCCTGTCCGGGGCCACCACCCAGGCCCCCTCACAGCCACAGAGCCACGGGAGCCCCATCACCCGTCAGGACCCCCAGCGGCTGCCTCTGGCGGGTTTCCTGACTGCACCCCAGCCCTCCCCGCCTTCCCTCCCCCCCCACCCCATAACATCACAAGCTGGGAAACGCCATCAGTCCCACTCAGAGCCCTGGGAAGGTAACCAGAACGGACTGGGGCCACAGCAGCCACAGAACACACAGCTGTGCCTGGAGAGAGCCCTGCGTCTGCATCGCCACCTCACGGGTCGCCGCCAGCAACACCCCCATGGGTCCCTGCCTCTGTCCCTTCCCCGCCGCCCGCCAGTGACATGGAGTGCCACGTGGAAGGGGCAGGGCCAGAGGCCACCAACTAGCCCGCTATGTCTGTTTGCTTTTGCACAGGAAGCGGCCCGGACACGCTTTTGCACACACAGCAGAGGCTGCGCTTGCGGGCGTGTCCCAGAGCCTCCGTGCCCAGGTCACCGCGCACAGGGCACCCTTCCCGAGGTCACCCTGGCGATTCCGACCCTCTGGACCCCGAACCGCGCTCCCTTCACGTGCCCAAAACCGTGCAAAGTGGTAGCAGCTGGAGGAAATCCTGCCCTGGACGTGGACGGACTGGACCTGCCCCACGCCATCTGCACAGGGTTGGGAGGACCCTGCGCCCCGCCTGCGGCAGGCTGTCCGGCCCCACTGGCCAGCAGGGGGAGACGCAGGCCACGCAGGCCACAAGGCCCTCAGGCTCCCGGGCCCAGGAGGCCTGAACTCACCATGGAATTTCCTCCTCAGGGGGTCGATTTTCTTCTAGTGTAAAGTCACTTGTGAGATAAAGGCCTGGGAAGTAGCTCTCCTCACACTCGCGTCCACACACACTCAGGAGCGGCCTTCTCACAGAAACCCGACGGCGTGTCCATCTGCGCTGGGGCTAAGCCACCCCCCCCACTCAGGGCTCCCTGTCCGCCCACACCGGCTGCTCCCCCCACTGTACCTGGGGCTCCCGCCCCCCAACCCCCGCACTCAGGGCTCCCACACTGCACTTGGGGCTCACCCTTCCCCCGCACTCAGGGCTGCTCCCCCACTATACTCAGGGCTCCCTACCTCACCACCCCCACTCTGGGATCCCCACCACCCTCCCCTGCACTCGGGGCTCCCCTCCCCCTACACTTGCTCCCCACATTCGTATCCCCCAGCACTCAGGGCTTCCCCCCCACACTCAGACCTTTCCCCACACTCGGGGCTCCCCCTCCCCGGCACTCAGGCTCCCTGCACCCCCGCACTCGGGGCTGCTCCCCCCTGTACTCGGGGCCCCCCTCCCCTGTACTCAGGGCTCCCCCCCTGTACTCAGGGCTGCTCCCCCCTGTACTCAGGGCTCCCCCCTGTACTCAGGGCTGCTCCCCCCTGTACTCGGGGCCCCCCGCAGAGCTGATGCGTGTGCATGCTGGTGGTCAGGGAGGCGCTAACACACCCTGGCCATCCACTCGGGAGCACAGCCCTGCTGCCCGGGGGTCCCGTGTGCTCTGGCTGCTCTGGGTGACGCTGGACTGAGGTCCTGCCGGGGGCGAGCTCTTGTCTGCGGAGCACAGGCTCCCAGCACCCGGAGCACCGGGTCAAAGAGGAGCAGATCCTAGAAAGTAAGTAGCGTAGAGGGCGGGCGACCCACGAGGACGCGGGAGGCAGGGCCGGGGTCCCCGCCTCCTCTGCCCGCCCGGCCCCGCGTGTGCCGCCTGCTCTCAGGGGCCCCCTCCGCCCGGCCCCTTCCCTCGGGGCTCCTCTGTCACCAGAGCCACACGACCTCAGTCACACGCTTGCGAATACTTCCTTCTGACCCACGCGCTCTCCTTGCGCGGCTATTTTCTCTCTTCTACACCCGTCCCTCTGGTCTCCGGAGGGTCCCCGTCACGTTTGCGTCCCCACCCCCCCCAACACTTGCTTTTCACGCTGTGGACCAGGACTAGCTTTGCCCCCAGTCCGCCCGGCAAATGCTTTTATGAGACGCAATGACAATGTCACGGCGACGCCAAACCGCCGTAAATGCTCCTGAACAGGCACTGCCCCGTCCTTTCCCGCCTTTCTGTCCTGACGGTCACCTCTCGGCCTGCGCCCTGGGGGGGGGGGGCGTTCACCAGCTCCCAGCTGGGAGGAGGAGAGGCCTGGCCCCAGAGTAGGGGGGGGGGGCGGGTCCGGGAAGGGGCACAGGTGGGGCCAAGAGCCCAAGCTTTCCAAAGAGTTGCGCTCGCTCGCCGCGTCCTGGAAGGTGTGCAGCAGCCACGCGGAGCTCTGTCCACGGAGTGCCCCCCGGGCCGGGCTCTGGCGAGGGACACCCTGGCCACCGAAGACGAAGGGGTCCCGGCAGGCAGCGCCGGCACCTTCCGTTAGCGCGCCATCGCCTTGGGGCAAGCTCCCGGTTACACCGCCTGCAGGAGCGGGGCAGGGGGCGGGGGAAGCCTCCTTCCCTCACGGGCGTGTGGATCCAAGTCGGCGCGAGGCGCCGCACAGCCCAGCCTGCGGAGTCCCGGCCTCCGTGGGGCAGAGGGCGGTGAGGCCCAGCAGGCAGAAGACCGCTCGTTCCCTCCGCGGTGGGAAAGCGTCACCTCCCCGAAGGCGCCATCCTCCACACGGTGGCCCGGAGCTCCAGGAGGCGTCCTGACCGGCCTCGTGGGAGGGAGGCGACTGGAGGCCGCGCCGGAGGGGGCGGGACGGACGCGGGCACCGGCAGACGCGGGAACGCGTGTTCCGAACGCACAGTCACCCTCTGAACTCAGCGCGACAGACAAGCAGGCCAACAGCTGTCCGGGTGCAGGGGCGGCAGCCCGGAACTCACTGCGTCTCGTCACGTGCGGGGTCTCTGCTTCCCCGTAGCTGCGCGGACAACCTGCTCGCGCCATCTAACAAGCGCCCCCCTTCCCACGAGAATAAGCAGGCCACTTGACCCCACGTAAGGCACGTTACCGCGTGGCCAGTGTGGGCGGGCATCCCGCCGTCCCGATCTGGCAGCGAGAACCCGGCCATGAGGGTCCCGCAGGCCCAGGCGGAGAGGGAGTGGGTGTGCGCTGTGTGACCCCCCCCCCCGAGTGTCGCAGCTGAACAGGCCCACACGACGGCGCAGACGGCGCCCCTGCTGACCCGAGGTGCTGGGCTGGACCCTCGGGCTCGCCCACTGTCCGCGCTCTGCCCGTGGCTTCTGCCCAGCCTCCCGTCCCCTCCTCCCTGCCCGGCCCCCTCCTCCCCCTCCTCCCGGATGAAGCAGGAAATGGGAACCCAGTTCGCTTTTAAGGTCCCCGGACATGCAGCCCACAGGAGGTGACAAAACCAGACGGACCCACCTGAAGACAGGCTGGTTTTAGGGGTGCCAGGCGCCCGCTCTCTCCACACACACCCCCACGGCCCCCACCCTCGTTCCCAGCATGGGGGGAGGCATCCACGAGGGTGTCGGGCAGGCGGAGGTCAGCACAGGCACTGCCTCATCTCCCCGAGGCCGGCCTGGGGGCAGCGGCGGCTCTCGGACACCCCACACACGGCTGATACCCAGGCAGCAGGTGTTAGACGGATTCTCTTTGAAACAGTCTTTCTCAGGAGGGCGGTGTGCACAGGGCCCTTCTCATCCCGCAGCCACAGTGTCCCCCGGGGAAGAGCCGGGGCCCCAGCGCCTCCCGCTGCCCCCACCTGAGGCAGGCCCGGCCACAGGACAGCTTCTCAAGGTTGGGGGCCAGGAGGCGCTCCCCGGGTTACAGAAGAGACCAGCATCCACTTCCTGATTAACCCCTGCACGCCCATTCAGGGGGGCAGAGAGGACCCACTGGGTCCCCACAGCGCCCCAGCCTCAGGCCAGAACTGACCCCTTCGCCTCACGGGAACCTCCCTGGTGGCGGCGGCCCCTGCCCACCCGTCTCCGCGCACAAGCTCACGTTTCTACTCCCTGTTCCCCGTGACTACACCCTGCCCACCCCGCTAGGCTCACCGGCACCCCCTGCGCCCTGCCTGACCCTGGGGTCCATGCCGACGCTCCCTCTGCGGCCCCCAGCACTCACTGAGGATGGGGCCGCCCCGTGCCCACAGCTGAACATGGATGTGCTCGAACGGCTGGTTCTCCACACCAGCCCGACCGCTCGCTCTTGGGGGTGAGCTTAAAAGCTGCTGCCAAACCTGCGGGGAAGGGGCCCCCTGGCGGGGACGTGGCCCCCAAGCCCCGCACACAGGGACACCGGGGTATATGTCCACCACCGTGCTCTCCCTCCCACACTCCGGCTCCGCCCACTTCCTGGGACCCAGGCAGGGGCTCAGTCCAGCAGCTCGCTGCCCTCCACCCAGGGTGCATGTGAGCTCCTCCCCCACTTGGGTCCCAATAGGAAGGGGCCTGCAGTGACAGAGAGCGGGGGCGGGGTGCTCCAGAGACGAACCCCACTGCCCACCTCCCTCCAGAGCACCGCATGGCCCAGACACCACTCCTCACTTTGTTCCCCACCCCTGACGAGGGTTTTCATGCCTCAAGCTCTTTTCAAACTGCAGCCTGTCACATGAACAGTGAGTATAGCAAAGATTTTTGACTCTAGAATGGGCTGTTCAAAGGCCCTGGGGTCGACACACACCTAGAGTGGCTCCAGCACCACCCAACAGAGATGCGTGGAGATGAGCTGCAGGAAACAGCTCTGGGGCCTGACCCCCCAGAACCCCTCACAGGGGTGTGGCAGAGCCCCTGCCTCTTCCCCAACGGCCAGCCTGCCCCTCAGGTACACCCAACACCACCTGCGTGTAAACAGTCACTTGGTAAGAACAGAAAGGAAGTCAGAAAGCCTGTGTTGCAAATCTTATTGTCACCTCGACTGTGAGGCATGGGGTCCAGAGCTGCTGCGAATCACCCCAGGAGAGCCCAGTGTGGCCGCGGGGCAGCTGGGCAGGGGAGCGGCCGGGAGCACTGGTTTCTGAGCTAAGGGCAGAGCTTCCGGGGGCCTCACACCCGTCCCCATGTGGGGACGCCCTGCCGACCTGTCCGGCTCCCCAAGGCCTGGCTTCAAAGGGCAGAAACGATCCTGCACCCCAACCCCCAGGAGTTTCCAAGGTACACATCCAGGGGGCAGGGGGGGCCTTGGAGAGGCGCCTGCCCCCCCACCACCCCGCTAAATGCTCCCTGGCGCCTCACAGCCCTCCTGCAGCCACCGCGTCTAGGAACCCAGCCGCAGCGGGCTCAGAGAGACTCGGAAGTCCCCGAGGTCACGTGGCGTGGGGGGGCAGGGGGGTAAGGGCGTGCTGATGCTGAGGGTCAGGACCGGGTCCTGCGGTGGCCTGGACACTGCCGGCCTCCTCGGCTCCTCAAAGGGCCACCCCAGCCTGGTCTTGCAGACGGGTACCTCTCGTGGGGGCTGTGCAGGCCTCGGTGAAAGGGCCTCTGCTCCGGCCCCGGACAGGACAGGGCCTTGTGTGAGACCTCTCGGCTCCTGCGCCCTCCCTCCTCCCCGGAGGGGCCTCCCTGGGAAGCCCCAGCTCGGCTCCGCCGCCTCGGCGCCCACAGGACCTGGGACCGTCCCGGCCACGCTGGGCAGGCAGCAACGGCCCAGGATTTCACGGCTGCTAAGAAAATACTTATAAAAATAATGGATTTTTTAATTTAAAAAAAACTGAATGAAGCGTCCCACCATCCAAACTTCCGCCCGGCATCTGAGCGAACTAGACACGCTCTCTTTCCCTGTTCTTCCAGAATACTTGAGGGTCAAGAGAGATTAAACATTAAAGACAGTCTGACCCCCTTCAAAATGAAGCTTGTTGTTATTTTCTTTGGCTAAACTATTAAGTCAAGCTTCAAAAGAGGATTAACATCTGTGCAAGCTGCTGTTTTTCTCCAGGCCCCTTCTGGAGTTTTCCCACGCAGTCGCTGCGGTGAAGGGGACCGGTGCCCTACAGGGAAACGTGTCCGGGGGAGTCACGGCACGTTGGGCATGGCTTGGAGTCCAGTGGGCAGCAGTGAGCGGGTGACGAGAACGGTCCCTTCCTGGGGACCCCTTCAGAGGCCTCAGGTCACGTCCTCACATGGGCACGGCGGCCGTGCGTGGTGTATGAAGGAAGGGAGGGTGGGCGACAGGAGGCTGTCGGGGACCCTGCCGGGGGGAGCCCACTGCTCAGCCCTTGAAACAGGCTGGCCCTCCCCCATCCCTGTAGCCCTGTAGGGTGACCTCCCGCCTGGACGCCGTGACCCTCAGGGCAGGGCCCCAAGTCCCGAAGCAGAGGAGGCCCCTGGTAAGTATTTGCCCCATTTACACTGACCACAACTTGACCAGAGGAAGTCACCTGACAATGTGAAGGGCGGGGTCCCCAAGGCCTTCAGTGAAAGCTCCCCACCAGGGACCCACAGGGCTCAGGGCCAGCCGGGCACCGAGGGGGCGGCCCAGCACCTCACCTTCCTCCAGTGTTGCTCATCCCCCGCCCAGCCCTGTGGCTCCCCAGTCCTTACCAGCACCCCCCACTGGTGTGTCACACATGGAAAGCCTCACAGAGCTGGCGGGGGAGGGGGTGGGGGAGGGGGCCTCGGGGAGAATTCTATAGGTTCCGGAAATGCACCCAGCACAACTCCTGGGGCCTTGACAAGGGACAGGGCCCTCTGGGGCATCCAGAACCCCCATCAGAGTGAGTCCCCTCCCCCAGGCCCAGGGAGCCCAGCCCCCACCCCCAGGCATGGCCGCTGCGGGGTGCCCCCCGGGGGCTGCGAGCAATGGGAGGGGAGTGTGCGCGGCTGGCTGGGTCCCCGCACACAGCTGGGGCTCAGGGGAGCGCCGTGCAAACGCCTCCTGCCGCCCTGGCCCCCAGCAAGCTGGGACTTGAGAGCTGGGGCTCTGTTCTATCTCAGACCCCCTCCCAGGCCTGCCTGACAGCCCAGATAAGCCGCTATGAATGGAATGTGCCCTCCGCCCCCAGCCGGGCAGATAAATCACCTGGAAGAAAAGGGACCGGGCGCCTGCTGGACAGAACGGCCGCGCAGGTTGCGACGGTTACCGACGGCGCAGGCGGCAGGTGTGACTGCCCCACACGCCCCTGCTTGTCCGGCAGACCCCCCGAGGCCCCCGCTGCCCGGCAGCCCCGCGCGTGGTGTGGGTGTCGGCGCTGGCAGCCTCACGGTGATGGCGGCCAGTCCACGGACAGCCCGCCTGCCGGGCCGTCTGCCGCAGGGGCCTGCCAGCCCGTAAAAGTCTCCCCGTGTGGTCTCTGCCCAGAAATAAAAGCAAATTCGCCCGAGGAACCAGGAGACCTGAGGCCGCGATGAGCCCTCTCCACATTCTTGGGCTTCCAGCGGCCCAGACAGCCACCCACGTTCTCCACGGGCCTTTGTAACCAGACCCGGGGTCAGCGGGAGTGACCCGCGCCGCCCTGAGCAGGCCCAGCTCCCCCCGCCCCCCCCCGCAGCTCACACAGGCCGGGCTGGGGCAGAAGCCCAGGGCGCCCCACCTGCAACCCCCTGGGGGGCAGGGCGGCAGGTGGCCGAGGGCCCCCCAGGTGGTGGCTGAGCCCCACCCCCCACCTTAATCCGTCCAGGATGCCTGCTCTGCAGGGGGCGCGCGGACCCTTCCAGATGCTCAGACTCCCAGAGCCCTGGTGCACACAGGGACACGGACGTGATGCCTCCTTGTGGACTCAAGCTTCCGGGCCCCCTGCCCCAGTGTGGGAGCGCGGCCAAGGCAGGCGGGAGCCTTGCCGCAGGCCCAGGGAGCCAGGCCCAGGGGTGGACGGGCCCGGGGGGCGGGGAGGGACGCGGCTGGGCTCACGCAGAGGATGCCTAGACCACGGCCCAGAGCCCCTGCTGGCGGGGAACGCAGTGGTAGGAGGAAAGGACCCCGCAGCCTCGCCATCCACAGTACCCGCCAACCACAGGCAGCCATCGAGCCAAGTGCGCAGAAGGGCCCGGCCCTGGAAGAGCGAGCCGCACACCCGCCTGCCCCCACCTGCTCTCAGCCACAGGCCTTCTCCGCCTCTGTGGGTCCCGCTGCTCCTGGCCTGCGGGTCCTCCGCAGGGCCACGGAGAGGGGCGACCGGGGGAGAGGGGACCCGGGAGCCCGCCTTCCTGGGACGCAGCCCTAACCAGGGAGTCAATCTGCGCACGGGTGAAGGATCAGCCCCACGTGAACACCCTGCCCAGCGCGCTCGGCCCAGCCTCTGGTGCACACATCTCCCCTCCCAGCGAGCGCCTCCCCTCGCCCCTGCCCTCCCGCTGAGCTCTGCGCTGGGCCCTCACCTCCCGACCGCACCCGCGCCTTCAGTGTGGGAGAGGCTGCTGGCCGGGAGGGACCCGAGGAAGGAGAGCTTGCAGACCCAGCCCGGGGCCATTTTCAAGGCAAGCCAGCCTTAGTCCAGAGACTTTCAGTTACAGGAAAAATGTAGAAGTTAGAGAATCCACAACGCAATACTATGCAGCCATAAAAAGGGATGTACATGGCCCCGGCCCACGCTACAGCGTGGAAGGACCCGGAAGGACCCGGAAAACATCACACTTGGTGAGAGAAGCTGGACGCCACAGGACGAATATTGCAGGAGTCCAGTCACACAAAATGCCCACAGCGGGCAAACCCACAGAAAGGCGCAGTGGTGGCTGGGCCTGGGGGAGGGGATGGGGGGGGGGCTTCCCCGATGGGAATGTTCCAGAACCAGACACGTGGCGGTCACAGAACGTTGTAAATGTAGCAAACATTCCTGAACGGTTCTCTTTAAAATGCTTAATCTTGGGGCACCTGGGTGGCTTAGTCGGTTAAGCGTCCGACTTTCGCTTAGGTCATGATCTCGCGGTTCGTGGGTTCGAGCCCCGCGTCGGGCTCTGTGCTGACTGCCAGCTCAGAGCCTGGAGCCTGTTTCAGTCTGTGACTCCCTCTCTCTCTGACCCTCCCCTGCTCACGTTGTCTCCCTCTCTCTCTCCTAGAAATAAATAAAACATTTAAAATAAAATAAAATAAAATGCTTAGTCTTTGGGTCCCTGGGGGGCTCTGTCGGTTAAGCGTCTGACTCAATTTCGGTTCAGATCATGATCTCACGATTTGTGGGATGGAGCCCCACGCACTGACAGTGCAGAGCCTGCTTGGGATTCTCTCTCCCCCTCTCTCTCTCTGCCCCTCCTTTGCTCATTCTCTCTCTCTCAATAAATAAAGTTTAAAAAATAAATAAAAGGGTCAGTTTTGTGCTATATGCATTTTACCCCAATAAAAAACACTGAGGAATTCTATCAGTGCCTGGCCTACAAAAGGCACAGCATGTGACTGCGTGGACATGAACATGCGTGGACACTGCCCACCTTGTGTCGTGGAGCCTCCTGACCTCTGTCCCCATCCCGGGCCACGCTCGCTGGCCACCACCAGTGCCCAGGGGCCAAGGTCAGCCTGCCTTCCTCACAGGCTGTCCAGCCTTTTTCGGGGAGGCTGCCCCTTCACACGGCATCACCCGCTACCCGCCACGCAGACCCTGCACCACAGGGTGAGACGCAGCCTCAAGGCGCTCGAGGAGGGACGGGTAGGGGACGGGGGACGTGGTGCGAACCCGACCAGAAGTCCCCGCGGTGCTGGGAAGCAGCCCGGCCTGGGAGGCCCCAGGGCCGTGAGTCACGGAGCCTCATTAGTCAGACCTGAGCTCACCGCCAGGTGTGAGCCCGCATCCCGAGGCCTCGGATTCCTGCGGCCTCGCCCCGTACCCAGCCCCAGGCCCGGCGCTCCCCAAGTCAGAGCCCAGATGGTCTGCTGGGCGACAGAAGCCGGCCCCCAGCGCCTAGCAGGGCGACCGCCAGCACGGGCCGCTGGGGTCCCGGTGAAGCAAGTGCACATCAGGAGGGCAACACGGAGGAATGTCACCTCGGGGGAAGTCAGCCCGCGGCGCACAGAAGCTTCCGCAGGCCTCTGGGAGCCTCCCCGCCAGCCCGGACGGGCTGTCCCGACACGCAGGCAGACGGGTGAGGTCAGCACCGGGACGGGCGAGGGGCAAGAGGGGGCCTGCCGGGGAGGAGGCGGCGCACGGCCCACGGGCTCGGGGATCTCACCAAGCCAGGCGGGGGGGGGCCGGGGCCTCGGAGCGGCCAGGCGGGGCGGGGCGGGGGGGGGGGGGCGCTAACTTCCTGGGCTTCTGGAGTGAGCAGGGGTCACGGGCAGGGAGGGGCCGGGGACTCTCTGGGAAGGCTGAGCACATGCGGGGGGCAGCAGGGAGGGGATGTGACATTTGGACGCCCTGGTGAGGAGGAGGCTGAGATGAGGGGGACGCAGGCCCCCCCGGGGTCCAGGTGCGTCGGCCGCCCGGGCTGCTTGCAAACGCTCCAGAGAAGCCCTGGTTTGAAACGTGCAGCGTAGGCCACAGGCACGCGCACAGCCTTCGGAAAGAGGCGCACGTGAAGGTGGGGGTGTCCTGTTCTGTCCGGGCACGGCGCCCTCACCTGGGCCAGGACAGCTCCCTCCCCCGCAGGTTTCCGTCCCGGCAGGGCTCCCAGCCAGAGCCCGGGCCCAGCAGGCCCTGCGAGTGTCCGTGGGGTGATGGGGGAGGGGCGGCAGAACCCGGGAGCCCGGCTGGACCTTATGTCCGGGAGGTCAGGTGAGGCCCGCACCGGCAGGCACCGGGCCCGTGGCCGGCCGAGCCCAGCAGACAAAGCTGGGGCCCCACGAGACTGGAGTGGAGCCCCCCACCCCTGCCCCCCGCCCACAACTGCTCCAAACATGTCCTCAAGTCGCTAAGGCAAAGGCTGGGACAGAGAGCCGTGGACCCCCCACCACTGAAAATGAAAGCCACTGCCCCGCCCTCTCTGCATGGTCACTGGGTCCGGCCTGTGAAGGATCCTAAGAGCCTGGCTCTTCACTGTTTTCTTCAGCCAAATAGGCACCCCAGACCCTGCCTCTGCCCACCTGGTCCTCACCTGCTGTCCACAGGTCGGCCGGCCGGCCTCGGGGCCGAGGAGGCGATGGTGTGTCCCAGCCTGAGGGTCACAGACACCGCTCCCCTGAAAACACAGCCTGGGCCCTGCTCCAAAGCCACGTCAGCCTCCAGCGCTTACATAGGGGCTGATGCCGTGGCCCGTGGTGCCCAGCCCGTCCCTGCACGAAGGGCTCAGCCATGGCCTGACCCTGGGCCAGCACCGCTGAAGACAAGCAGCGGAAACAACTGCTCAAGGGTCACGCCTGGGCGCACACCTGCACCGGGACGGCCCTCCCGGCTAACGGAGATGGGGGGGGGACCCCGAGTACCTGCACGGAGATGGGGGGAGATGGAGGGGGGACCGCGAGCACCTGCACGGAGATGGGGGGGACCCCGGGCACCTGCAAGGAGATGGGGGACCCCGAGCACCTGCACAGAGACAGCCCTCCCGGCTAAAGGAGACGGGGGGGGGGGGCCTGAGCACCTGCACAGAGATGGGGGACCCCGAGCACCTGCATGGAGATGGGGGACCCCAAGCACCTGCACGGAGACGGGGGGAGAGGGAGGGGGGACCCCGAGCACAGAGATGGGGGGACCCCGAGCACCTGCACGGAGATGGGGGACCCCAAGCACCTGTATGGAGACGGGGGACCCCGAGCACCTGCACCAGGACGGCCCTCCCGGCTAACGGAGACGGGGGACCGGGAGCACGTGTGAGGGCCAGACGGAGGGCCCTGCACACGGCGGAACTCCCCAGCACAGACTTAACTCGAGCGCTGAATCCTGACCCTAGAACGGGCGGCCGGCCTCCTTTCCACCCTTTCCCACCTGCTCCTGCCCTCAGTGCCATTAGGGCGAAAACCAAACAAAACCAAGTTCCCATCTGGCCCAGCTCCGCCCTTCAGGGCGCAGGAAGAGCCCTTCGTGCCCTACGTCTGTCTGCAAAAGCACGAGACCTGTAGTCACCTGGGGAGCACGGGGTCCGCCAGCCCCCATGGCCGCCCCGCTGAGCCCTCCGGAATCCGCGTCTCTGTCCTGGCACCAGGCCGGAAGGAGGACTCGCCCCGGGGACCTCAGGCTTCAGGAACAGGAGCGGCCTGAGTGGCGCTGGGTGCGCCAGGCCTTGCCAGGCCCGACCCCCAGGGCATGGCACCCCTCCCCTCTCTCCAGGAGGCACCAAAGCTTAGAAGGCACTGGCGGAGCCCTAGGAGCTCCGGCAAGTGCAGCTGAGGAACCACGGGGTCACAGGGCCAGGGTCACACACCCAGGCAGCAGACCGTGGATAAAGGCGTGTGGGCCAGAAGGGACACATTTTAAACCCTTCCCAAGTGATAGTGAAGCCAAGAGCCTCCAACCTCAGCCTCTGGCCTCTGCAGAAAGTTCTGGGTTTGTATTCCTGTCGTTGCTTCAACCAGCAGGGAGCCCCTGCCCATGACCCTCAGAGACTCTCCGAACTGCTCAGCACCTGATTCCCCGCCGGTGCTGGCCGCCTCCGCCTGGAGGCCCCGGTGACCCAGGGCTTCTCTCAGACCTTCTGGAGGAGCCTGGTGCTGCCCGAGGCAACTGAATGGACGGTCTGAGGCCGGGAAGGGGGACAGACAGCCTCGGCAAGGTCAGGCCTGGTCTACAGACCACAGAGACAAACAGTTTCCGTGAGCATCCACCCTCACGGAATCTTCCAGAGGGAGCTGGACACGCGTGGCACCTGCTCTTCCAAACTGCAGGTGGAAACCACAAGCATCTGGCCACAGCCCCCCTGCTCTCAATTCAGGGGCCCGGTGCACACTGCGGGCCAGGTGTCAGAGGCCAGCCATGGAGACGGGGCTCACCTCTGCCACCGTCACCCCGTGTTCTCGCAGCTCGGGACACGGAGGCCACTCCCCTCATGGGAGGTGACAGTCTTTGCAAGGGACCTCAGGCCAGCTCTGGGCCAGCCCCAGGCCACCCCCAGGATGGTTGCCGGGCGTCCGCCAGCTCACACAGGACAGGGCAGGGCCACGCCCCCCAGCCACCTCACTGCGATCACGGAGAGGGACCCTCTGTCCGCCCCCACAGCCTGAGCGCCATCCTTTGGGGGGCAGGACTGGCCATGGCGCCAGGGCCTCCCCACAGCAGGCCCAGGGGATGTGGATCTGCCCACACGTGCTCTTCAGGCGCCCTGTGAACGCTGTAAGGGGTTAGTTATGCTACTACACACACCAGTCCAGGCAACTGGCCCCTTGGGGGCAGTCCCTCCAGGGCCCCATCACTGTCCCCGGCCTAGGTCCCTGTGTGGACGGCCGCTGGGCCCGTGGCCTGCAGACCTGGTGGGAACCTGCTCCTCTTCCATTCCAGCCTCACTCACACTGTTCCGCCATAGATTCCCAATCAAAATGCTGACTGAGACCATCTGGGGGAGCTGGGCGTGGCCAGCCACTGCCCGTGGGGACAACGCCACACAGCCTGGTCCCAACACGGCGCCAAGGAGACGGCCACCCCTCGGGAGCGTGGAGCCAGTGGGGAGGCCCCTTCCTGCGGCGTGTCCACAGCACATCTGGGCCAAGACGACGCTGCTCTTCCAGAAAGGAGGGTCCTCTGTCCGGCCTGACGCGTTAATGTTTGACCAAGTCCAGGATCATTAACTCAGTGCTAACCTGGGTGACTCAGGGGCCACGGAGGGGCGGGGGAGGAGGTGTCGGTGCCGCAAGGCAGCCAGCGCTGACCTGGGCCGACCCCGCGGAGACAGGGACTCAGCGGTCGACTGTCCTGAGGGAAGTGGAAAGTCCACTCGGCCACCCAGCCCGGCCGAGGCAGGTGGTCCAGCGTCTGCGGGACTGGCCCCCGGGGTCCCACGGCTGGAGGCTCCTGTGTCCTTCGCTCGTTCCCGCAGGCACAGGGGTGACAGAAGCCCTCACAGGCACCCTCACCCAGCAAGGGGCACTCAGGGGCCTGGTGACCCCAAGACAAAAGCAGCCGTTCTCACCCCGGCACCTTCAGGGACCAGTTTCCAGACTGGGTTTGCTCTGGGGGGGCGAGGAAACAGTAGCACTGCCGGTGGGCCATCAGAAAGGACACCTAAAACTCCTAGGAAGTTCTAGAAACTTCCCGAAAGTTCCTGAAACTTCTAGAAAGTGCCTGGTGGGCTCCGGGAGGCTCCCCACAGGACAGCCATGGGCACCTGCACCGGCCAGCAGAGAGCCTGTGAATGGTCCTGCGCCCTTGAACAAAGCCCTGTGTGAGTGTGTGTGAGCACACGTGTGGCCGTGTGGGGGACAGGTGTGCGAGTATGCTGGGGTGGGAGGGGCGGAGCACCTCCCCCAAACGGGACGAGCCTCAGGAACGCAGGGAGCGACCGTACAAGTGGAATGACGAGCGGCTGGGCACAGACACCCCCGCGCACGCAGCAGTGAGAGCCTTGGACATTCCAGAGGCGCGGTCACCCTGAGCGGGCCGGCGCTCCCCGAGGCCTGCGGGAGACATTTATCTGCGCGGCACAAGCAGGTCCCTGGGCCTGGCGAGCCTGCTTCCTGGGAGCTGGCGGGAGGGAGGGTGTCCGTGAGGAAAGCGCCACGTGTATGCGGCCCGTCACCTGGGAGCCGAGACGCAGCTGCAGCCCGTTCTCACCCGCAGGCCCACGGGAGGGGGGACGGTTCCCCAGCAGACAGCAGGGTCCGCCAAGTCCAGGGGACTCTGGCTTCTCATTCCAGGCAATTTCCGAGTTTGCAGCCCGCTAACTATTCTCACCTCTGAGCGGTGAGGGGGTCTGGCGGACACAGAGCCGGAGCCCTGGCTCAAACACCCCCAGCGCCCCGGAGCGCTACCAACCGCCTCGCGGCCGAAAGGTGGGTGGAGAGGGCGGGTGCCCAGCAGAGTCCCAGGCGCCCCGTCCCCGCCCCCACAGAGGCCCCCACCCCCACCCTGACCTCCCCCCCCACTGGCTACACACACAGGAATGTGCCAGGGGCTCCGCCCCACGAAGGCCCCAGACAGACAGACGGCTGTCAGACAGGGGGCTACTCGTCCCTCCACGGACACGGCCCTGCAGCGGGCGGTGCAGACACGCCCAGCACCGACTCAGCAGCCCTGCCTCCTGGCCCGGCCGCCGTCACGTCCTGGCGTCTGGTGCACAGACCTCGACGCCACCAGGGTCCTGGCCCCACGCGCTTGAGCCCGGACCGCAGGGGCCCTTTGCAAGGGGCACCGAGCACAGAGCACTTGGCGTAAAACTTCAGTGAGGACGAAACAAGGGCTACAGACACTGCCCGGGACAAAGTCCAGTCTTGCCCGGAGCCTGCGTGTCCGTCTGTCCTCGGGTCACTTGGAGGGGGCTGAGCCGCAGATGCACGGGCACCCCCGAACCCGGTACAGGGCAGGAACCAGCATGGACGCCACTGGGGCCCATGGGGAGCCGGACGGGCCGGTCTCGCAGGGTGGGGGACGCAGGTGATGAAGTGGGGACGGCCCATCACGGAAGCGCCTCCCACCCTTCCCGGGGAGAAGCAGGACTGCACGGGGCCCGGCCGAAATCAGGCCACAGGAGCAGGGCCCACGCGAGGCCACGCCCGGCTTCCGGCTGAGGATCCCCCCGTTCCACGGTCCCGGGAGCCATGGCCCCTTCCGTGGTCCCGCACCTCGGTCTCCCGGTGGCCAGCCTGAGGGCAGCCTGTCTCCTCCATGCCACACCCCACCGCTGGCCCCAGAAGGTTCCAGAGAGCAGCAGGAGTGGACCCCGGGGAATGCCATCCCTGCCAGCCTAATCCTGCTGCTGGGATACTCGCGGGGTAGAAACGACACCGTGCAGGGTTAATGTCTAGACAGCACAACCTTTCCCTTCCTTCCTAGATATCACTGGGCCCTGAACCACCCGGCGTCAGGAGCCGAGACAGGAAAGGAAGGAGGGAGTCGCTGTGGCACCCTGTGGGGACACCCTGCGCGGACACCCCTGTGGCGCGAGGGCCATCACTGCCTGCCCCTGGACACAGGGGCATCTTCGTTAGCGATGAAAGAACCCTGAGGTCGCGCACCCGGCCCCCCTCACACTTGCAGGAAGTGGTCCCTGTGGGCCAGGCATGGGGACCCGCTCTGTTCTGTGAACGTACCCGCAGAGCTCGGCATCCACCGGCCCCCACCATGGCCTCCTGCCCCCAGAGCTCCAGGGGACTGGGGTTCTCGGCACGCGGCTGCCCCAGAACCGTGCCGTGTGCATCCACTTCCATCTTCCTCCAGAAGCTGGTTCTTACTTCTCTGCACTCACGGGAGCATCTCCACCAGGTGGTTGAGTCAGAACCACCTGCGCCCAGCCCGCCGGCCACACAGCAGATTAAATGGCCCGGATCTGAGAACCGGCCACAGTCAGCACCTGCTCCCAGGAGGGCCTGGGGGTGTCTGCGGGGGGCAGTGGGTATCTCACCTCATCTTCTGGGCTCCTGGGCTGTGCAGGGGTTAGGTGCCGGCTGCAACCCTGTCTGACTTGCATGATGTTACAAAATGAAATTGTCTGAGTCATGAAAGCTGCGTGGTCCAATCAGGTCCCTTCCTTAAGGCGGTGAGGGCTCTGGGGGCACCCCCCTTCTTGACCAGCCAGACCAGGTCTCTTCCCTCATGCAGGTGGGTGAGGACTCGGGGCAGGGGGGGTTCATCCTGACCAGGCGGGCCAGGTCCCTTCCGTATCATGGTGAGGGCTCTGGGGGAGGGGGTCCCTCCTTCCTGACCACCTGGACCAGATCCCTTCCCTAACGCCGGCGGGTGAGGCTCTGGGGGGCCCTGCGTCCGGCATGGCCCGCACTACCAGCCACCAGAGCTGACATTTGTCGGCTGAGACAAACTGCTGCGCCTGGGCCACGAACAGCCGTGTGGGCGCTGGCCCAGCCTCCCGGGCTCCACCTAGTGCCCCGGGAAAGCCGGAGCCCCCGAAACTTCGGGGTCGGCCAAGGGTCCCTGACACAGCCCCCGCCTCTGAGGGCTGGTCCCACCCCGCACCACACCACGCAGTGGCGGCCCCGGAACCCCAGCTCTGTCCTGTTCCAGACCCGGTGAGGGTCACACGGGCCCCAAATGCAGCTGACAGCCCAGGACAGTGCCCCCCGCCCGACCCACCCGGGACGTTGGCAGAGAGGAGCCGGGATGCTGGCGGACGCTGGCGGACGCTGGCGGACGCTGGCGGACTCGGGTCTTCCGTGGAAGACGGGAGAGAACGCAGCTCCACGGCAGACGGCGGACACGCGGCCGAAACCAGCGTTCGGGATCCCGTGGTCACCCGTCCAGCCGCTCGCGGAGCCGGCCGTGCCCCGGGGTCACAGTCTCCTAAAGGGCTGGCCGCCAGGCCCCCGCCCGCGGCTCCTGAAGCTTCGCGCCGGCCGCTCTCGCGTGCGCAGCAGCCGACCCTTTCGTGGAGGAGAGTGGACAGCCAGCCAGCAGGACAGACAGCCCAGCACGCCTGGGCCCCACCCACGTGGCACACTGTGGGTTTCCATCGCGTGGCGGGGTCGCCAACATGAGGGCCACACTCGTGCACGCGCTGCCCGACTCCCGGCGATGGAGGGGTTCCCAGAGCAGAGCTGGGCGGCGGAGGGGGACCTGGGGCGGTGGAGGGCGGGGCCTGGGCAGTGGCGGGGGCGGGGCGGGGGCAGCGGAGGGCGGGGCGGCGGGAGCTGGGGCGGCGCGGGGGGGGGGCTGCGGCGGGGTAGGGGGGGCTGGGGCGGCAGAGGGCGCGGCTGCGGCGGCGGAGGGCGGGGCTGGGGCGGCGGAGGGCGGGGCCTGGGCAGTGGCGGGGGCGGGGCGGGGGCGGCGGAGGGCGGGGCGGCGGGAGCTGGGGCGGCAGAGGGCGCGGCTGCGGCGGCGGAGGGCGGGGCTGGGGCGGCGGAGGGCGGGGCCTGGGCAGTGGCGGGGGCGGGGCTGGGGCGGCGGAGGGCGGGGCCTGGGCAGTGGCGGGGGCGGGGCTGGGGCGGCGGAGGGCGGGGGGCGGGGCTGGGGCGGTCTCGCGGTGGGGACGTGGGCAGGGCCGTGGCACACAGCCGCCATCCGCTCTCCTGCGGGACGTCTGTCGGTGCCAGTCAGCACTCTACAGAGCGCACCTGTACCCCCCACGGCCCAGCACGACACACGACACCGCCCCCCGTTCCTGGGTCATCGGGTCAGTGAGGCCTTTGGGGGCAAGGCGGCAGACGTGACCCCTGAGGAAGGGCACGGGGCACGCAGGGCTGCCCGGACAAGCAGCCACACACAGCAGGGAGCCGTGCCCACGGGCCCGCGCGGCGAGGGCGACCCCGTGACCCACAGGGCTCGCTGGGGGGGCACAACCGCGGGACGTCGGGGCCTCGGTAAACAGGAAGGAGCGGAGTGCGTCCTCTGGAGACCCCCCACCCCGTGTCTGTGCCCCGCCTGGAGTCCGGAAGATGGGACGGGCCGGCCCGCCCGGCAGCCAGGGGCCGGGGCAACACGGGGAGACGGAGGCGAGACCCGGTGCGTCCGGGGCAGCGGCTGGATACTCCCCGTCCACTGGGCGGGCGTGGGCGCGGAGTTCAACGGGAGAGGCCGCGCTAACCAGCGAGGACCAGCAGCCACTCGGCTGGTCCCCGGGCCGCTGAGCACAGGGTGGAAGCTGGGCCCGAGGCGGGGAAGGAATGCGGCTGCCGGTCCCCTGGGACCTTGGCCTCCCGGCCGATGAAGAAACGCTGCTCCGGGAGGGGGGGTTCACACCCTCCCCGCAAGCTGGGCCAGGAGGCCCCTGCCCGAGGGCCCCCCTTCTGAGAGCACCGGATGGGGCTGCGCTCAGGACACAGAGCCGGGGTAGCCGCTCTCCCTGCCTGGACACCCCCCACATTTGCTCAATGTGGGAGCTCCCGGAAAAGGTCACCGCACCAAAGAACGGGTGAACATCACCCAACACGGGGAAGAAAATGACGGCGAGACGCGAGGGTGTAGCCAGCGCGGCCCCTTCCATCAGCGAGGCTGCCCCCAGGCCGCGCCCCCCCCCCCCCCCCCCCCCCCCCCCCCCCCCCCCCCCCCCCCCCCCCCCCCCCCCCCCCCCCCCCCCGCCCCCGTCGGGTCTCCGGGTGCTCAGGGTAATGGAGGCGGCAGCAGCGTCCCGGACGACCTTGGACACAGGAGCCGCGGGCGCTACCAGACTGCTCGGCACACACCTGGGTGGGCTGGGGCGGGAGGGCCCCCCCCCCCACGCTCCCGGAGACCCTTCCCCAGGCCTCTGTCCTTGGGAGCCCCGCCCGGCCGAGTCCAAGCCCTGGCTCTGCCCAGGGCACCTGGGAGTTGTGCTGGGGCCCGAGGCAGGAAGGAGCTCTGCAGGGAGCCCATGCCCGGGGTGGGGGGGCCAGCAGGGGCCCCAGGCGCAGGAAGCACTTTCCAGGCCCCCCCAACCCCCACAGGCCGGGGACCAGGACCCTGAATGCAGTGACCATAATCCCGCCCCCTTCAGTGACCTAACAATGGGCTGCGCGGGGTCCTGCAGGTGTGTGACAGACGGTGACAAGCTGGTGACAGGTCAGCACACACGTGTTGTCTCACAGTCAGAAGTAAAGTCAGCCTGTCGGGCTCCCATCCGGAGGCCCCAGCAGAGTCCGCTTCCTGCCTCTTCCAGCCTCCAGAGGCGCCCAGACCCCGCGGCTCACGGCCAGTCGGGCACCCGCAAGGCCAGCGGTGCCCAGGCTCTGCCCCCGGCACCCTGTCCCCCGTCCCTGCCGGACACAAGGGTGACACGGAGCCCCACACCCAGAGTCACATCCCCCAAGGGCCTCAACACACCTCAGGGTCCTTCCCACCACCCACGGCAGCGCTCGCACGTCAGCGGGCTGGGACGCCCACGTCTCCAGAGTCCATCACTCACTGGACACCACCTGCCATGGGAAACGAGAGGTGAATGAGGGTTCTGCCTAGAGTCTTACAGGTGGGGACGCCAGGTGTCCAGAACGCCGTGTGCCCTCTGGCGGGCGCACAGGGCTGCTCCCTGGCCGGGCTCGGGGCGCGGGCAGGGGGCCCACGTCTGTTTAAAACGTCAGATTCCCCCGTGATGACGAGAAAGCCTGTTAGGGTGGGTGCTGTTCCCTCTCTGGTTCCAAACCACCCGCGCATTCCTAACCACTTCCCCGCGTAAGGCGATGAGTGTGCAAGAGCGCCGTTCTGAGTCAGGCCTGGCTGAGCCCTGGGACCGGGGGCGGAGGCTGCTTCCAGCCAGAAACCAGAAAGGTCCTGGCTGTGCCAAGCCGGTCCCCGCAGCACCGTGGGGAGACGAGGCCGAGATGCCGGGCCCAAGACAACCACGGGTCACTGCCGCCGCCGTCTGCTGCAGCGGGCGCATCAGGGCTCCGCGGCACCACAAGGCTCAGCCTCAGACCCAGGGCAACAGCCAGGACCTCGCAGCAGGGCAGGAAAGCCTGGGGCCCTGGGGGCGTCTGGACTCGGACGGCGTCCCCCTCCTCCTAGAGGCCAAGAGGCTCGGGGAGCGGAAACGGTTCAGCACCAGGTACAGACTTGCTCAGGGTGGCGAGAAGCTGTTTAGTCCAAGTGATTATTTATGTCAGGAAGAGCCCCTCCAGGCTCCATGGACAGCTGGCTCCTGGGGGGACGTCCCACCTCCAGTCCCCCCCCAGAGGGTCTCCCGGGGGCCCCCACGTGTCTGAACCGGGGGCCTGGGGGCAGCCCTGGGGTGGAGTCAGCAGTGTGACTTCCGGAGGAGACTTCACCTTCCTGGGTACCCAGGGCAGGAGCACGGAAGCCAGAACGGGAGGGGCTGAACTCCGCTGCGCGCTCCCCAGACGGCGCTGCATCAGGCCTGGTCCAGATTCACAAGCACAGGCGGGCCCTGGGCCAGGGGGCTCCTGGCCTGCTCACTGGCTCGAACAGAACAAGAGACTTTCTCAGCAGGAGGATTTTTTTCAAATACAGCAGCGTGGTAACAAGACCCGGCAAGCAGAGGCAGGTCAGTGGCCCCGAGCCCTCAGAGGGGACCGGCGGTGGGCGTGGCAGGCAGGGCGGCTCTAACAGAAATGATCACTTCAGCAGGCACAGCCCACCACCTCGTGCTCTGGGTGGGTGCCAGTCCCTCCCCCAGGCCCGTCTGGCACTTCCGGGTGGAAGCCGTCCCCATGTGGTCCCCAGCACTCAGCGAGGCATTATCAGGGCACGTCCCAGAAAGCTGACGTGTGATGTGCACTCCCCGAAGGAATGTCCCGCTAAACCCCACAGGGCCCCACTGTCCCCCCTACTGTCCCCCCACTGTCCCCGAGCAGACACAAAGGCACAGAGAAGGTGAGGAACCCGTCCAAGGTCACACAGCACGCAGGGTCAGTGCTGCGATTAATACTTGGGGCCTGGGCTCTCAATCATGCCCGTAAACAAGGTCCCTTCCACAAAGGCAAAGTGGACAGCCAGGCTGCCTGCAACAGCCCACGGCTGAGCGACTCTGTAATAGTTGTCCAAAGACTGGCCCCAAGTCCACGCCCATGAAGGCAGAGTAAAGACGGTAAAGGACGTGGCCCTCCCACGTGCGCTGGTTACCGGTCTGGGACACCTTCGCCCACAGAACCCTCACCAGTTCTCCTGTCCCCGAGCGTGGCTGGCACTCGGGTCCACCTCGGAAGGAACAGGCCACAGAAATCAGGGAAGAAATGACTCTGTGCCTCGAGAAATACCACGGGCCCAGTGAGGGCTGACCAAAAAGTAGAAAACACGCCATATTCGCCGTCTGCCGCAGACAGCGTGGGACGGACGCGACTCGGAGGACCCGCACCGCAGCGCCCGGGGATCGGAGCGCGGAGAAACATCGCAAGTCAGCGCTCGGCGCGCCCACCTCCCAGCAACCGAAAACCCTCGAAGCAGGACACTGACACGCTTCCTTCCCGTTTATCAAAGTAGCGAGACTTTCACAGCAACAGAGCGCAGCCCGGCGGCTCGGGCTACAAAGCCGGACAGACGCTAACGTTGCTCATCTGGAGGGACGCCCTCCCCTGCCAGAGGGGTCCCAACCGCAGCCCCACACTCAGCGCCAGCGCCGGGCGGGCTCTCGAGGTGAGAAAAGTGAGAACAGAGACTAAACGAAGCTCCTTCCTGCCTCAGGACGGAGGTCCCCGTGCGGGAGGCACGCGGAGGGCTGACCTCCCTGCCTTTCTCGGTGCATAAAGAAGGTGCTCAAACACGCAGACGGGAGAGAGGAAGTCAGTGGGTGAACGGACAAGAGTTAGGCGGCTGGGCTCACCCCGATGGGCCCAGCAGGGTGACCTTGGCACCCGTCGACTCCCAGCCCTGGACCAGCCAGGGGCCAGGAAGCTTTCCGAGGTCCTGCACTGATGCCAGCCCTCCACCCTCAGCCCCCCAGCCGGGAAGCGGCCCACTGGGTGAGTTGGGTCTCTGCCACCCAGCCAGCCCACCAAGGGTCCGGGAACCTTATTGCTCTCCCCACACACCCCTGCCCTTCCCAACAGCACAGGGTAGGGACGGCACTCTCCACCAGGCACTGAATCCATGATTCCTTCCAAGGTGAGGCCCTGGCTGGATCAATGGAAACGTGAAGAAAAGGTCTCTCTTGGTCCTGGAGGTCTGGGGTGCCCGGATCAGTCCCTGCAGAGGTGTGCCAGCCTCCTGCGCCCAGGACGGCAATGCTCGCTTTGCACAGGTAGGCGCCAAGGGGTGAGGCCACTCTTGCACCCTCCCTGCACCACCCTCATACCCCGAATGAGAAGGGCGCCTCTCACTGCACGTGGTCCTGCGGCTCAAACCCAGGCCCTGCACTGTAGGCGCCACCAGGGTCCCACACCACACCCCCCTATCACCTGGTCTGACGCCCCCCGCGCCCAGCTTCTGGTTCTGGCCTGACATCCAATCCGATGAAGCACCCGGTGAAGGCCAACCTGCTGCACGGGCAGGGCTCTCACCCGCCCTGCAGCCTCCTGGCCCTCCAGGAGCCCACCACCACCCAGCTCGGCTCAGGGAGCCCCTGCCCAGTCCCGGGGCTTCAGCCTGAGTGACCCCGTCTGCCGGCATGCAATCCCCAAAAGATGTGCACGCCTGCGGAAACTTTCTCCGTTCCGGGGCTCTCGCTGAAGCCGCCACGGAGGCCGTGCTGGGGCCTGCCCGCCCCGCGGTGCTGGGGAGGCGGGCGGGGCGCAGGCGCTGCCCTACGGCCACCACATGTCGTCTGACTCAGCACATCTGTATCAGAAGTTCCTTCTGACGGCCACCCTGCCGGGACCCAGACCCACCACCCTGACCAGCACCCCTCGTCCAGCTCCCGCTCAGCCCCCGCCCCCCATGCCGGACAGTGCTGGGGGCAGAACAGGGAGCGTGCCCCATCCGTGGCAGGGGGTGTGTGGCACGGGGACACCGTGTGCATGGCAGGCAGTGTGTGACCTAAAGACAGTTTAGGATGACCGCGTGTGCTCACAGCACCTGGAGAGGACAGCTCCTCCTGCAGGTGGGGGGGCCAGCGTGGAGCGGGGTGGGCACGGGGCTGGTCCCAGACCCCAGGCCACGGGGGAGGGAGGCTTGGAGCACACTGCTGTCATTCCGGGCCACCGGCGCCAGTGCACCGAGTCTTCTCACAAGCACACCACATGCTCTAGTCTCCCCCTGTGCGACCCCTCCCCCTGAGTTCTGTGAGTTTTCCGTGTCGGGTCCTGGGACACCCACCTGTACAGGCTGAACCGGAGCCCAGCTCCTGGAGAGGGGCCCCCAGGCCAGGGCACCCGGTCCGGCTCTCCCGCACGGGGCAGTGTCCCAGGGCCGCAGGGAGCCAAGGGCACAGTGAGCGTGTGTGACCAGAGCTGCCGACGGGCGCGTGCCGTGGCCGGCTCACTGCAGCATCACAGGGGCGGCTAGGCCGACTTGCCGAGCCCACACCCTCACCTGATCCCTGGGAGCTGGCGGGAAGCCAGCCCCCACCCCACCCTGGAGGCTGGTCTACCTTCCCAGCAGGCCTCAGGCCACGAGAGAGGGGAGGCTCACTGGACATCACATCAAAAGATGGGTTTTGCCCCATTCCACCACCCGTGGGCCGGAAAGCGCCAGGGTAGACTAGGGTCCCCAGCGTGTGTCCGTCACCAGGCCCTGGAGGGTCTCAGCCACGTAGAGAATCTAATAGATCCCCTCTTGGGGACGGGTGGACAGCACCTTCCTGCAGAGAAGCAGCGAGGCCAGCCCGGCCCTGCGTGGACATGAGCCCTGGGGCATCGTGGAGACTCCTCCCCTGGGTGACACAGGGACCGCGGCCGCAGGGGGCTCTGGGGCCGTCCTCGGGGCAGAGTCATCACTCACATCAGACCCGGAGGGGGCAAGACCCCCCACGCGGGGCCCTTCCAGCTCCCCCAGTGGCCCAGAGAACCAAGCCTTTCCAACAAATTGGGGGATGAGAGCTAAGCACTTTTGGTGGAACTGGAGCACCTATGCATGTGTGCACGCACATGTGAACACGCATGCGTGCGAGTGTGGGGGATGTGCCTGTGTACGTGTGTGATGTGTGTGCACGTGTGATGTGTGTGCACGCCCATTTGTGCGTGCACGCACACTGCCATGTAGGCACGTGCACACGTGTATTCTCTGAGGGGAAGCTGAGGGGGCAGGGCTCTCAGGCCCCCACTCACTCTGGACGGGGTCAGTGTCACACTCCTTCTAGGTTTTCTTGCACAGAACTCCCCTCTCCTCCTTCTTTGAAAGGAAAACAGGAGGACCCTGAAAAACGAGTTTTGCTGAAATTCAAAACTATCTTATGAAGTCCTGCACCTGAACCCTGAAGACTCCCCAGCAGGTGAGTGAGGAGGGCCAGGCCCTAAACATAGGCTGCTGGGGCCAAGCAGGTCCCCCCGCTTGGGTCCAGCGTTACCCAGGTGAGGTGCCTGCCCCCAGACGACGGACACCCGCAGACCCCCGGCCCACGGGCTTTCGGCTGTGTCTTGTTCAAACCCAGGCCCCTTGAGCTTCATGTGGAAGTCCCGGTGGTGAGAAGGGGTGGGGCCCACGGGCCAGCGCAGGGCTGCTCACAGAGCCGGAAGCCAAGGCCAGAGACGAGAGGCTTGGATGGGGACCAGGGTCCTGGAGACCCTGCGAATACCTGCCTCGGTCCTCGGCCACAGCCCGATGCCGCAGGCCTGGCTCACAAACACTTCAGAGCCCCCGTGAGTCCACACACCCCATCGGGAGAGCGGGCCTGCAGGCAGCGCTGAGCTCCAGGGTCCCAAAGATGGCTCGGCCCAGGGTGCCACCAGGCTTCTAGTTTCGGGGGAGGGGGGTGCACAAAGCCGTTTAAGAGCATCGGAATCACAGCGACCAACCCTTAGACGAAACAGCAAAAGACTCTCTTCTTTTGGGAGGGAGGGGTCAAGGGCAGCACAGAGACACGGAAAAATGCATCATTTTTGGTCAGAAAAAAATGTGCAAACCAGCAAACTGGGCCTCAACCTTTAATTCCCAAGGAAGATATTTACAGGTTTCTAAAAGAAATTGAGCCTCTGCTAAATTAGGACTTCACACACATTAGCTCTTCTCCAGTAACATCTAGAGGGGGCAATTATCATCCCATTTCAGGGAGGCTCAGTCCCAGCCGGGGTGAGCCCGTGTTCCCCGCTGAGCCTGCTTCCTGCGTTAGCCTCCTGAGAAAAGGGCTACATTCCATCAGGGGTCTCCCTTCCCTCCCGGAGGCCCGGAGGCTGTGGCAACCTCACTGGGCCCCGGTAGCAGGCAGATGACTGAGTGAGCACACGCGGATTCCCCGCCGTCACTACCCCCAAGCCCCAAAGGCCACCTTAAGTGACACCACCCACCCTGAGACCTGAAGATTGCTTCTCCCCAAAGCTTACTGACGGAGCCCACAGCCACCAACCTGGATTTCCGTCCCTCGATTACAAAGTTTCAAAGCTGAGGGCTGGGCGCTCCAGGGTCAGATTATAGCAGAGGCGCCAGGCTTACGAATTCCAGCACTTGCCGCCCTGGCCGGTCCCTGCTGCATCGGGGCGCAGCCCAGGGGCGGCCCCTGGAGCCAGGGGGTGCCTGGGCAGAACCCGGGGAGAGGAAAGGGTGAACCTCGAGCGAGTTAACCCACATGGGGAAGCACACGGGTGCTTTTCACAGATCTAGTTACGAGCAGTTACTTTTTAAAACGGTCTAAGCTGCTATTTAACCTGGTGACTCCACCAACTGGAAACAATGAAACAAACGATTACCCCCCTCGTCCCCCCGGCCAGCTGTGCCAGCAGGTGTGCGCCCGCGTGCCCACAGTCGGCATTCTCCCACGGCCCCTCCCACCTGGAGAAGGGGGCGCAGGGGACGGATGCCCGCAGGGGTTCAGACCAGTTCCACCTGTGACAAAGTGCCAGGCTCTCTCGGGGCGGGGGGCTCTCCCTTGCTCCCCCCACCTCCCCCCCCCCGCCTTTGTTGGGAAGACACCCCGGCGGACCGCGCGGCCCCGCGGGAAGGGTGCCGGCCCAGCCCCGGCCTCGGAGCATTGTTCCCGCGGGCGCGGGCTCCGCCGCATCAAAGGGGACGGCGCGCAACCCGACACCCTGGCGGGCGCGGGGACACAGGCCCGGCGGCCCCGCGGCGCACAAAGACGGGCCCCGGGAAATCTGGGCGGCTTCGCCTCAACAGGTTGGAAGCCACGGCGGCGCTCGGCCCCGCGGACCCGCCCGGGGACCCGCCCCGCCGCGGCCGTCCCGGCGCCGGGAGAGACGAGCCTGGCGGCGGTGACACGGGCCCCGCGGGCCGCTGACGACCTGCGTCTCGGGGCCCCTGCGCGGGGCCCGCCGCCGCCGCGACCGCAACCGGGCCCCTCGCTGGCCCTCCGCCCGCAGCGCCGAGCGCGCAACTTCCCCGCGGAGTCGCGGCAGTTCGGCCGGGACGCGGGGGGCCCGGGGGCCGGCGTCGGCGCTGCCCCTCGGCCCAGCCGGGTCTCGGGCCCCGCGCGCCCTGCGAATGAATGGCCGACACAGGACGCTCGGGACCCTCGCGACTCCCCGCCTCGGCCCGACCCCGTCCCCCTCCGCTCGCCCCCCGCCGGCCACCTGCGCGCGTGGGCAGAGCTGGGCGGCCTCCCGGGACGCAGGCCGAGGTGCGCCGGGGGTCAGGCCGCCGCCGCCCGGGGCGCGGCCAGCGGGGGACCCGCCCGGAGAGCCCGCCTTCGCGCCCCGGATCCCCCCCGCACCCCCAGGTCTCACCTGGTTCCGCGGAGGCCGTGCAGACCCGGAGCAGCAGGACCAGGGGTGCGAGCGCGTCCAGGGGGCTCCGCGGCCGCGGCCACCTGCGGGCCCGAGGCCCCAGGCCACGGGTCAGGGCGCCGCGCGCGCCCCCGCCCGCCCCGCAGCTCGGCGCCATGCTCGCCCCGCCGGACCGTCCGCGCCGCGGGTGCTGCGCGCTCCGCAGCGGTGCGCCCTCGGCCCGCCGCGCTCCGGCCGCCGGGACGGACAGGGGCGGGGCGGGCGGGGCGGGGCCATGGGCGGCCGGGGGCGGAGTGACGGGCAGGGGAGGAGCGGGGACCCGGCGGGGCGGGGCGGGGGGACCCGCAGCGGAGGGGGGGAGCGGGGACCCGGCGGGGCGGGGCGGGGGCGGGGGGACCCGCAGGGGAGGAGCGGGGACCCGGCGGGGCAGGGACCAACGACGCGTTGAGCGGGTTGCGGGCCCGGCACCGAGTGACCCGCCGCTCCCGCCCCCGTGCCCAGTGCTCGCGGCCCGCGCCCCCGAAGAAGCCGCCTCCCGCCGCGGCACGTGGGGGCCCGGGCTCGAACCCGGCGAGGTCTGGGGACACGGAGCCTGTCAACAGGCGTTTGCGCGGGGAGGCGGCGATTTGAACAAAGACGTTTACTGCCAGGGGCGGCGGAGGGAGGGGAGGAAGCCGAGCTCCCCCTGCCCAGCCTCGTGGGCGCGGGGCGCGTCGTGGTGGCCCCCCAGCCTCGCCGCCTCGGGGCGCGCGGGCCCAAGACAGTAGCGCCCGTCTCCAGGCCGCACTGTCCGCCTCCTGCGGCGTCTCTCCGAGCCTCTGCGCCCGCCCATCCCTGCGGGGTTCTGCCCCCAGGAACTGGCCTACAGCGCCCCTTTCCTTGCTGGGGTCCAGTTGCCCTTCTCCAGAGCCTTCCCGGGCCCCCTCCCCTGCTCGCTCCCGTTGTGCTTCCTCTGGCCAGAGCTTCAGAACCGGCCCCCCAACCCCAGGCCTCCAGCGGCTGTGTGTGCGCTTGGGGTCCTGCCCTCAGAGCCACCCTAGACACCCCTCCGTGCAACCGGAGAGCCCCTTGCATTGACTTCCCGATAAACTCACATTTCCCTGGACCTGGGGCTCTCCCAGTTCGCAGAGAACAGGCCCCAGAGCCTTGCCCCTGGCTTAGTAACTTTTAGCTAGAAGTTCTGGGCTCCGCCCCCCACATCCCTCCTGGGTCCTTCTCCAGGTTGGGTGAACAGGGGGCCAGGGGTCCTCGGTGAAGAGAGATCAGCCGAGGCTTGTGACCCAGTCTTTTAAAAATGAAGAAGAGAGTAAGGATGGATGATCAGTGCGCCCTGTCCTGTGGAAGTTTGTTTCCTGTGCAGAGGTGGGGTGGGGTGGACGCAGGGCTCTGCGTGCAGGGGGGGGGGGGGGGGGAGTCCGTGTGTGCGTGTGCGTGCGTGTGTGTGTGTGTGTGTGTGTGTGTGGTAGGCACGAGCATGTCCTGGGTCCCGATGGCATCCCTCCTGCTGCTCAGGGTCCATCGGCCCATCTGTCCATCCATCCGCCCCTCCTCTGTCTGCAGGCCCGGAGCCCGGCCCCAGGGTGGGGTCTGACGTGCAGGGCCTCATCCCTCCCACGTCACCTGCCCTGCAGGCCAGCCCTACTTCTGCCCAACCCAGCTGTGCTGGTACCTTCCATCGGACGACCAGCCTCTGCGTGTGGGACGGACGCTGGCCCTGCGGCCTGTCTGCGCTTAGCTGGTGGCTGGAGCGATGCGGGGAGGGGCCGCGCCGGGTCCCTGCCCTGCACAGTGACCTGGGGCCCACTTCCCCTCTCCTCTCCTCCTCCAGGGCTCACCTCCCCTCCTCCCCTCCTGTCTCCTTCCTCCCCTCATCTCCCTTCCTCTCCCCTCCTCTCTCCTCTCCTCTCCCCTGCTCCCCCCTCCCCTCTCCTCTCCTCCTCCAGGGCTCACCTTCTCCAGGTGGATGCCCCGAGGCAGAGAGGCAGAGATGAGCCTACCTTTGCAGGCTTTGGGGGGAACAATGCTTCAAAGGGCATTCTGTGCAATGAAAAGTGCTTCAACAGCAAAAAAAAAAAAAAAAAAAAAAAAGGCACAAAAATAGGCTTTCTCCTCCGAAACACTCACGATTGCTCAACCCGTAGCTGTAAAAACATACTCCGCATCCTTTTCCCCCACTTACTATGTTACCACAGGGTCACTGCTCTGCCGTTCCCATGGCGTTCACATCTTTTTCCTATTAGAGACTTTTCCCTTTATTTATGTACAAGGAATATTCACAAGTGATCGTTGTAGAAAAGACGGAAAATATAAACATGCACACGGGAAAGACCCCAAGCCCCGTTCAGCTAACGCTGTGGGTCTTCCCTCCTTCGTCCACTAAGACCCCCGTCCGTTGGGCCTGTGCTCCCCCCGCAGGTGGGCCAACACAAATCAGCTCACCCCAAAGAAGTGCCCGGTGCTGGGGTGCTGGGTGCTGGGGTGCGGGTCTTCAGAGCAGCAGGGGAGGCCTGAGGTCAGTGGGGGCTCCGAGCGGGCTAAGGAGAGGCGGGGGGGGGGGGCACCCAGAGGCCCTGGAGAGAGGGCCGCGCCTATGTGTGCGGTGAGGGCCTTGGACACACCCGGCATGTTTGTGGGGGGAGGGGCGGGCAGTTGTGGGGCCAGAGAGAGAATTTGCGGGACGGGCTCAACCCCGCGCTCCAGCTGCTTTCTCTCTGTACCTTTGCATTTTTTTGCGTCTTGTTCCACTATGGCGGCTTTCCTGGTTTTTCCCACAGGGACAGGTGACAGAAATGACAGAGAAGCGCCGTGCTCGTCCCAGCTCGTCCCATGAGAGGCAGAGTGAGGGTCTAGCAGTGACCAGCGGAGCGCTGGCCTCCACGCTTGATGGACAGTCCCACCCACGGCTGGAAACGGGCTGGTTTGGTTTTGCTTGTAAGTTGGTTTTGTTTTGAACTGACACAGCGTGTTTGAGACCAAAACCCAAGTGGACCCTCAAGTCCGGGCCTGCACCATGGGGTGTCTTCCTGCTGGGCAGGCGTCTGGGGTGGGGACCTGGGTGTGTGCAGGGAAAGAGACGGGACAGACAGGAGGGGGCCACGGGGCCAGGTGAGCCAGGCAAGGCCAGGGACATGGGCCGAGCAGGATGTCTGGCCCCTACTAGCCTGTCCCTTCTTGTGTGCTGGGAAAGTGAGTCTCCTCAGGAAGGAAGAAGCTGTGTGGGCAGACGGGCTGTGAAAACCACGTGGCATGTCTGGTGCAGGGCCAGGCCTGCACCCCAGTCCCCTGGCCCTGATCACAGGGTCCCCCCGCACCCCAGTCCCCTGGCCCTGATCACAGGGTCCCCCCGCACCCCAGTCCCCTGGCCCTGATCACAGGGTCCCCCGCACCCCAGTCCCCTGGCCCTGATCACAGCCCCCCCATCTCCCGCATCTGCGAGCAGCTGGACCGCTGGCATCCTGGCTGGGCTGACGAACGGCAGGGGCCACCCAAGCCCCCAGCCCCGCTCCAGCCTCCGTGGACTCCTACGAGGCCCCCACCTGTCACTTGGCCCCACTGTCCTCGTCACCATATAAGTGACAGCTTGTGTGTCTTGGTCTCCGTGCTCGCTGCCGACACAGCCGCTGTCCACCCGGCCCTCAGCAGTGCACAGCTGGCCGCACTGCTCCCGGGGGCCTCGGCGGGTGCCCAGGAAATGCCTGCCAGGCAGGGGACCAGGGAAACCACTGCCCTTCGCACCTGGGGGTCCCCAGCCTTCCCGCTCAACGTCAGCCAGGGAGGCGGCCCCGCGGGACCTGAGCCTCTGGCCCGCCGACCCCGGGCAACGAATGGGCAGGCGACGGGGCTGGGTGTCCATGGGGGTTCGTCCCGGCAGAACTTGGGATGGAGACTGAACAGAATGTTACGCACCCTGAAGAAATCTAGTTAAACAAGACGCGCTCATGAGGAAGAGCTGTCACCCCAGGCGGCGGGCGAGCGGGAAAGGTGACGAGCCGCTTCCGGCCGCCATCAGCTCTGAGCGCCGGGACCGCAGGGGAGCTCGGGCTGTTGTCTGTTCTTTTCTCTGCGTCGTGAAGCTTCATGCAGTAAACATTTATATAAATGTGAGTGGGCCGTTTCCTCATTTCAGGCTGCGAGGAAATGTCTCAGCCCATGTTGAGTCATCGGAGGGAAGGGGAGGGGTCCCCGAATTCTCAAGTGCACTGTCTAACCACCTGGCACATTCTAGTTCCCAGGACCGCCTCGTCCCCGTAGAGGCTGCCCTGGGCAGCAGTGTGAAGGGAAACACACCGCCCGCTGTATGTCGCAGGTGCTGCCGACACACACGGCCAGAAGGAAGGGGCCCAGGTGGCCCCGGTTTCCTGCCAGCCGGGCAGCCTTCCGCCACAGAACACGCCGTCCCCTTTCCTTCCTTGATAAACGGCAGCCACGGCAAAGCCGCACTCGGGCAGGCACTTCAGAGCGCTCCCGCTTATCCCCCGAGATAAGCCGGGATGACTGCTCAGTGCAAAACCATCCCAGCTATGCACACGGCCCCCCCGTGCCCGCACCTCCAGATCAGTGCTAACTCGCATCCAGCCCCTATTCCAACCCCACCGACGCTGGGCTGTGGCCTTTACCTTCCACCGCACCTCTACTCTCCCCATCTGCAGTGCCTTGAGCTCAGATCCGTCCACACCAGCAGCCCCGAGTCTCAGCCGCCAGCCCGTCACCCGAGTCCATCTTTCTGCAGAGCCCCCATTGCTACCCAACGTTCGTGTTCCTTCATTTGCTCTCTTTTTTTTTTTTAATATTTTTATTTATTTCTAGGAGAGAGAGAGAGAGACAGCGTGAGCAGGGGAGGGTCAGAGAGAGAGGGAGACACAGACTCTGAAACAGCCTCCAGGCTCTGAGCTGGCAGTCAGCACAGAGCCCGACGCGGGGCTCGAACCCACAAACCGCGAGTTCATGACCTAAGCGAAAGTGGGATGCTTAACCGACTAAGCCATCCAGGCGCCCCATTCATTTGCTCATTTTTTCAGTTCTTTGCTCATGGTCTTCCCAGGCCCCACGGGTGGAATTCAGGCCCGTAAAGGATGGCTCCACTGCTTGGTTCACTGCTGACCAGAAGAAAGGGGGGAGGGAGCGGAAGCAAAGATGTGAAGGCGGAGGCCTGCGGGTGCTTCAGGGTGTTCCCCACAAGGGCCACGAAGCCCCGTGGACACTGCCCACACCTACCACGGCCTCCAACTTCCTTTACTCGTCACCTTACATTCGAGGCCTCTGTGCATGCCCTCTGCCCCAATGTGTGAGCCACTTGGAGATAGAAAACTACCATATGCCTATAACTCGTTATAAAAGTCCCCAAATGCTACTAATGAAGCTCAAATCCCACCTGAGCTGCCTTTACGTCCCCATCTCTGGACAGGATAGTCCTTCTACTACCCTTCTGCTGACTATTTTCAAATGATTCGTATAGATATGCGTTACTCTAGAGATGTAGGAAGTGTTTTGTGAAAATTTTAGAACACAAATGAGGTAATACTCATGGTTCTAAAACTTGCTTTTTTAAAAATTATTTTAATGTTTATGAACTTTTGAGAGAGAGACAGAGTGTGAGCAGGGGAGGGGCAGAGAGAGAGAGGGAGACTCAGAATTTTAAGCAGGCTCCAGGCTCTGAGCTGTCAGCACTGGGCCCGAACACACGAACCACGAGATCATGACCTGAGCCGAAGTCAGACGCTTAACTGACTGAGCCACCCAGGCGCCCCTAAAACTTGCTTTATTAACACAACCTATGTTGTAGATTTTTCATGTCGGTAGATATACACACATTTAACTGATTGCACACATGTTCCATGGCATGGAAATAGCATACTCAGTGATCCCATCATGAATGAGACTTAGGTCGTTTGGAATTCTTTGCTTAAAATACAATACTGCCTTGAAAAGATATGGAAGCCGTGACAAAGAATGAAACAGAAGAGACAAATGTGGAAATCACAGAAAAAGTGAATGGTTTCAATAGGCTCATCGGTGAGCTCAACGGAGCCGAGGAGAGTCAGGAATCTGAAAACCGTTTTACAGAAACCTCCTCACTGAGACGTGAAGATAAGGCAGAATGGTACGGAAGACAGAGCTGTGCGTCCAGGAGCAGGGGGAGCAGAACTGTTTGAAGAAAAATGGCTGAAATTTTTCCAAAATTAATGACAGTCACCAAACCGTAGATCAAAGCTCAGAGAATATGCATCAGGATAAATGCTCAAAAAAAAAAAAAATAAATAAAACAAATAAACAAAACAAAACAAAAACGCCATGTGCATGACATAGTCAAGCTGCTGGGAAAAGACAGAAAAACATCTCTAAGACAACCAGACTACAAACAGACACATGACGTGCAGAGAAGGAAAGATAAGAAACCATGTAAACTGGATGAAACTGAAGTGATATCCGTGTGGCCTTCAAAGAAAAAAGAAGTGTTTGTTCAACATTCTATACCAGAGGAAATATATGTTAAAAATTAAGGATAAGACAAAGCAAAACTATGGGAATTTATTGCCGGCACATAATCTGTAAGAAATGGTAACTGACCGTCCATCTATCGGAAAGAAAGGTATCAGGCCCCTAACTGGGTCTTTGCAACGAAGACTGCCAGAAATGGAAGGAATGAAGACGAGATACACTCTTTTCTCCCCTTATTTTTAATTGGTATAAGTGAGAGCTGCTATTTACAGGAAATACGGTGTCACGTGGTGGCATACCCACAGGGAAACGTATGGTAACGTCGGGAAGGATGAGAGGAAGGGAAGAATATTGTTGTAAGTTCCTCACACCCCATATGAGGTGGTCTAATACTATATGAAGGTAGACTCTGAGTAATTTAAGATCTATATTATAAACTTTAGGACAGACACTACAATGTTTTAAAAGAAGGATAAGTAATAATTCAAAAGGACATAAAAATGATTACAAAAATGCTTAATCAACCAAAAGAAGGCATAAAAGGCATAAAAAAGAAACAAAAACAGATGAAACAAATAGAAGGCACCTAACAAAATTACACTTTTAGGCCAATTTTATCAATAATTACATTAAACATGAAGGGTCTAAATATACCAGTTAAAAGGTGGAGATGGTCAGATTGGATTTAAAAAAAAAAAAAAGCAAGACCCCAATAGATTATGTCTCATAAGAAAGCCACGTTAAACAGAAAACATATATAGATTTAAAATGTAAAGGTGAAGAGACCACTCAATCACTAGCCAAAAGAAAACCAGAGTAGCTATCTTGATAGCAGACAGAGTTTTGAGGAAGACATATCATCACACATGAAGAAGGACATTACACGGTGATGGCATTAATTCTCCCAGAGGATGCAGCACTCATAAATGAGGAAGTACCAAAACATATGCAGCAGAGACTGACTAGATAGAAGGAAAAATGGACCCCAAGTTATAGGTGAACATGTCAGTGCTCTACTCTTAGTAACTGTTAAAAAGAGTAGACCACAAAATAAATAAGGGAATAAAAGAATGAATGTCGTCAGATGCACCTGGGGGGCTCAGTTAACCATCCGACTTCAGCTCAGGTCATGATCTTAACAGTTCGTGGGTTCGAGCCCCACGTCGGGCTCTGTACTGCCAGCTCGGAGCCTGGAGCTGCTTCGGATTCTGTGTCTCTCTCTCTCTGCCCCTCCCCCACTCGTGCTCTGTCCCTCTCTTTCTAAAAATAAACATTAAGAATGAATGCCATCAGCTACCTGGACCTCACTGATATGTGTAGAACTCTCCCCCCACCAACCCTTCTTGAGAATAAAAATACACTCTTCTCAGATACCCATTGACATCGCCAAGATATACTTTATTCTGGGCCACAAAATATGCCTCAGCAAAATTAAAAATGAACATAAATTATACAAAGTATGCTTTCAGGTCATGACAGAACAAGAGATCAAAAAGATATCTGTAAAGTCCTAAAATACTTGGAGATTTAAAACAACAAAATTCCAAATAAGCCATATGTCAAAGAGACATCTCAGGGAAATACACGCACATTTCAAATTAATTGAAAAAGAAAATACAACAAATCAAAATTGTGGGAAGGAGGAGATGGTGCTTTAGTGGGAAATTTATAGCATTAAATACTCATATGTGAAAAAAAAAAAAGATGCCAAGGAAATGACCTCAGCTTCCATCTTACAAATCTTACAAAACTGGGGGAAAAAAAAAAAAGAAAGATTCAATTAAGCACAAAGGAAGTAGAAGAAAGGCAATAATACAGAACAGGACAGAAACCAATGAAATAAGAAGTATTGAAATAATTAAATATTGAAATAACAAAAGCTATTTGTTTTTTACTTCTATTTTTTTAAATAAAGAATCTGATGTTTTATTTATTTTTAAATGTTTATTTATTTTGAGAGAAGGAGAGAGCATGAGCAGGGGAGGGGCAGAGAGAGGAGAGAGAGAATCCCAAGTAGGCTCTGCTTTGTCAGCACAAGAACCTAATGCAGGGCTTGAACTCACAAACCCAAACTGTGAGATGATGACCTGAGCTGAAATCAAGAGCTGGACACTCAGCCGACCGAGCCCCCAGGACCCCATTTCTTCTGTGTTTACAAACTCTGGCCAGACTGATCATGACGAAAAGAGCTCTGACGTCTCTTGCCAATGCCAAGAACGAAAGACTTCATCACAGATCCTGCAGCTTTTCAAAAGCTAAGGAAGGAATAGTACAATTGTATTTGATGCTTCTATGTCCTATAGCTTAAACAAAATACACGAATTCCTTGAAAGACGTAGACTGTCCACACTGATACGAAAAGAAAAGTTTGAAATCCAAATGGCTCTGAATCTGCTGAAGAAATTGAACTCATAACTAAAAACCTAGACAGTAAACCCCTAGCCTAAATAGCTTTGTTGGTGAATATTATAAAATATTTATCGAAGAAATAACTGCAAATCTACATGTGCTTTTTCAGAAAATGGAGAGCGTGGAATGTTCCCAATTTATTTCATGAGGCCTTTAATACCCTGGTACCAAAGACACCACAAGAAAAGAAAACCTCAGACCAACACCCTTCATAAACATTATGCAGAAATTACAGCAAAATGTTAGCATATAAAACTCGGTAATATGTAAAAAGGATAGTACGTCATGACCACATAGGACTTATTCCAGGAATGCAGGGTTGGCTTATCATTAAAAATCCAATGTAATTGACTATATTACTAGACTAATGGAGAAAAATCACAGGAGCATCTCCCCAAATGCAGAAAATGAATATGAGAAGGTAAACGCCCATTCTAAGAATAGAAGGGAGCACCCCTCAGCCTGATACAGGGCGGCGACAGAAGTTGATAGATGACATCACATGTCATGCCAAGAGCGGAACGCTTTCCCCGTACAACAAGGAAGACAACAAAACGGAAAACGTCTCTGTTCAGGATTGTTCTGGAGATCTTAGGCAAGAAAGGTCTTGAGTTGAGAAAAAGAAATAAGGGATGTACGGATTGGAAAGTAGGAAATAAAAGTGCCTATCAGCATATGAGATGATCACTTAACAGAAAGTCCTAAGGAATCTACATGTAACCTACCAGATGAGTAAGGGGGTGTAGCAAGGCTGCTGGGTATAAGGGCAATACAAAAAAAATGAGTTATTTCTATACACTAGAAATGAATTACATCTATATGTTGTTTTAAATTTTAATTTCATATAATTTTAATTTAGTTTGATTTTAATTTACTATTTTATTGTATTTATTTAAGTTTAATTTAATTTAAAATATATTAGCATAAAAACAAACTAGGGATGAATGTAATAACATATGTGCGAAATCTGTGTGCTAAACACTATAAAACACCACTGAGAGATACTGAAGAAGGGCTGAACATAAAGACAGTTATACCAGGTGGTTGGATCAGAAGATTCAACATAGGTAAGATGTCCATTCTCCCCTAAAGGGACCTGTAGATATAACATGATACCGGGATAAAACCCACCACTGATTTTGATAATATTAGCAAGCTGATTATAAAATTTATGTAAAAATGCAAAGGACCAAGAATAGTCAAAAGAAAGTTGAAAAAGAAAACCAAGTCGGAAAACGCACCTTACCTGAGTTCAATCATTTCTTACAGGGCTACAGTCGTTCAAACCGTGCAGTCTTGGCAGAGGGATGCATATATAGATACGTGGACTGAAGAGAGAATAAGAAACAGCCCCACGTGTACACGGTCACTGAATTTCAGCAAGGGTGCCTCGTCCTCTATGTTCCCCTTTCCTGTGACATGACAGCTGAGACGTGAAAGAGCAAGACGCAGGTGGATGGGCGCAGCCACCTGGCTTAAGAGCTCCATGTCCCAAATACAGCGTAAGAGGACTGGCACGACTTCCAGCAGACGTATGCCCAGGGCAGGTCCCGCCTGGAGGGGAGTTCAGCCCCAGGGCCTGCCCCCCGGGGGTCTGAGAGCACGCAGAGGCCGACAGGTCCAGGGGCAGCGCCAACCAGCGTCACTGCTGTCACCAGCGCCCTTCCTGGGTAACGATCCACCTCGTCAGAGTTCAGAGGAACAGACGGAGGAGCCAGGCCAGCGTCAACCCCGTCCGTGCAGATGGTAAAGGATCGCGCCAATCCTCCGCTCACACCCGACTTGTCTAAATGGAGCGAGACAGACAATACCCGGGTACCTGGGGGGCTCCGTCAGGGGAGCGTCCGACTTCAGCTCAGGTCATGACCTTGCAGTTCATGAGTTGGAGCCCCGCGTCGGGCTCTGTGCTGCCGGCTCAGAGCCTGGAGCCTCTTCGGAGTCTATGTCTCCCTCTCTCTGACCCTCCCCTGCTCACGCTGCCTCTCTCTCTCTCTCTCTCTCTCTCAGAAATAAATAAAACACTTAAAAAAAATTTTTTTTTTATTTATTTCTAGGAGAGAGAGAGAGACAGACAGACAGACAGCGTGAGCAGGGGAGGGTCAGAGAGAGAGGGAGTCACAGACTGAAACAGGCTCCAGGCTCCGAGCTGGCAGTCAGCACAGAGCCCGACGCAGGGCCCGAACCCACGAACCGCGAGATCATGACCCAAGCGAAAGTCGGACGCTTAACCGACTAAGCCACCCAGGCGCCCCGACTTTAAAATTTTTTTAAAAAAGAGAGAGAAGACCTCCTGGTGCCAGAGGTAGGACTGAGTGCCACTTGGGTGCCCAGGGTAGTCGACCCGGAAACGGGTCCCGAGGTCGCCTCCCCTCCTCATCCTGGATCATAGTCCCCACGAAGTGCTTGCACTTGGCCTTCACTTCAGGCCTGTGTTCAGGGGGACCAGGCAGGACAGCCGACAAATCCATGGTGAAGGGTTCACCCCGAAGGCCAGGAGAGTGGACAGGCCGGCGCACACCCCTGCAGCCGGGGGCTCACGCCCACTTTCCGGTGTGGACCTGGGCAAACCTCATCTGCGGAATGGTGGCAACCGTCGCGCCACGTGAGGGCCCACGCGCAAGTTCCGCGTCACGGGCTGAGGCGGGAGGGGGTGGGGGGGGCACTTTCTTCTCCTTCAGAGATGGGGCTCGCGGGGGCAGGCGCTTCCCTCAAGGCCCCGTGGCCGGTGGGGCACGGAGGGAACTCAAGGACAGGGTCTAAGGATCCAACACTCATGCCCCCGACCCCTGTCCCGACCCAAACTCAGTTCTTTCTGCAGAACGCCATCTTCCTGGCGCCCCTCGTTTTGGGGAATGCGTCCCATCCAGGCCAGCTGTGTGGGACCCTCCGTGCCACCCTTCTCCGTCCCCTGCACCCCACCCGGCTCTGTCGACCCCGTGTCCTGACTGCGTCTGTGTCTCAGTCTCTACTACCACCGGTCTAGTCTAAGCCAGGGTGGTCACAAAGCCACTCTGCGCCCCCTTCCCTACTCCAGCCTGTCCCCCACCCTGAAGGTAAGGGACAGCTGCTGGAGAGCCAGCGGCGACTGTCACGCCTACAGCTTGGCGTGCGAGTGCCGGGCACGGCCCTGCCTCCTCGGCAGCTGCACCGCGAGCCTCCCTTCCTCGTCTCCGTCCTGCTCGCCTTCCCCCCCCCCCCCCCCCCCCCCCCCCCCCCCCCCCCCCCCCCCCCCCCCCGCCCCCAGCCTCTGCTCGCGCCGTTCCCCGCGCTGCGGTGCCTACCCTCTTGTCTCCGTGAGGTTACGGTGCCCGGTGCTCAGGCCCATCCACGGAGCCGTCCCGCTCACTCCTGGCTGCACACCCCCACCCGCCTTGGGAGCGGACCCCCACGCCCCCCGCGCCTGGCACAGCCTGTCTTGGCTGCTCCGTGGCAGGCAGGTCCTCGTTGTCTCCTCTCCGTGGCTCCTCCGCGCGCGTGGATTCTCCTCCTGAGTCGTAGATTCTAGAAAATCTCCTGGACGGTTGTTTACATTCTTTCATGTCTGGCAACGTGTGCCGCTTGCCTTAACGTGTGAGTGGCGGCCTGGCTCAGGGTGGGTGTGTTCTGCGTGCAGAGCGTATCTATAATCTAGCCTTAGCACTGTGCCTGCCTCATCAGTGTACTGCAGCGTGCCAGTCTCCAGGGGCTCCCGGAGAGTTCCAGAAGCACAGCCTCTAGTTGAGAGCTTTATTGCAGAGATGGGTCTCGCCCCATTCCTGCGTGTCCGCCTGCGCCTTTCCTCCCTCGACAGCGCGGCTCAGCCGGCGTCAGCAGGGCCCTCCGCCTCGTGCAGGGGCGCGGCCCTCGGCGGCGACATGCTGGCTCAGACGCCGTGGTGCCCGTGCCCGCTGATTCTGTGGCCCCAGGGCCGGTGTGGCTGCGGAGGAAGACTCCGCCCAGGGTCATGAGGAACGGGCGCTGACTCACCTTGTACCCGAGGGCCCGGCCGTCTGGCTGACGCTTCCCGCAGCAGCCAAGCACCGGGAGGGTGTGCGAGAAAGGGGTCAGCACGAGCAAGGACCAGGGCCCGCGGGCGTCCGTTCCTCTGACTTCACCTTGCGTCTGAGTTGCACGTCCACAGGGCTCCACGCGCCTCTGTCGTCAAGCATTTGACCAAAAGTGGGCACCACCCCTCTCCCCTCAGCAGCGCTGACGGTGACCTGTGCGGCTCAGGCCAGGGCCGCGTCTCCCTGCCTTCTCCCCCTCGGTGACGCCCAGCCCGGGGGGTCCTGGCCTTCCTTGTGACAGAAATCTCCGGCTGCCTCGGCAGGGACAGCTCAGACATCACATCTGGCAGGGGATCCCTGCGGGTCCTCGAGCAGTGACGGCCAAGGACAGGAAGGCTCCGGGGGGGGGGGGCGGGCTGCCGCTCGCAGGCTTGGGGTCTCTCCCCGGAGGACCCTGCCCCGACTCTGGGACTCAGCAGGTCCGTGACGTGGGAACATTTCTTGACCTCTCTGTGCCTGAGTTTCGTCATCGGAGACAAGAGAACAGAGGGACTCAGCTGGGCTCTGGAAGACACCAGGCCCTTCCGTGGGGGACGGAGACGGCGGCTGACTCGTCAGCTGCAGGAGAGGTTCAACATCGCGCCCCAGTCCGCGAGGGGCGAGAACCAGGACCCCGGGCCCCACCCGCACACCTGTCAGAAGGGCCAGTAGCTAGAAGACCTGCGGTCGCAGGTGTTAGCGAGGGTGTGGAGGGACCTAGCCCGACACCCATCACGGGACGCAGACCTTCCCCCACTTACGGGGGTTACGGCCCGTGAGCCATACGTGGAAAACGCCGGAAGGCAAAATTGCAATCCCCACACCTGGCCTTCGGCACCTCACTGGCCTGCTTTTTTTTTTTTTTTAATATTTTTTTTTAATTTTATTTCTAGGATAGAGAGAGACAGCGTGAACAGGGGAGGGTCAGAGAGAGGGAGACACAGACTCTGAAACAGGCTCCAGGCTCTGAGCCGGCAGTCAGCACAGAGCCCGACGCGGGGCTCGAACCCACGAACCGCGAGATCACGACCTAAGCGAAAGTCGGACGCTTAACCGACTAAGCCACCCAGGCGCCCCATCACTGGCCTGCTTTAAACGTGCCGGGAGCACGTCAGCCTGTGGCTGTGCGGAGTGACCTCACACAAAGCCGATTCTCCACGGAGGGTGATGCTCGGGTAAGTGACCAAACACCGTGCTGGAAGGGACAAACAGACCGGCCGTGTGGGCCCAGTGCGCCTGCTGTCGTTGACCCCGGGGACCATGGGGTGCCTGGGAGCCGGGCTCACCGCGGCCCGGCTCAGAGAGAGGACTGTGCTGCGTGCCGCCCGCCGGGGAGACGTCCACACTCCACATCTGAGGGGAGGTCTCCGCCAAACGCACTTGCTTTCACACCCTTGCAAAGCCGAAAAGTGTAAGCCAAACGAGCATAAGTTGGCCGTCTGTAAAAATGGAACAATCCTTTCAAAGAGAGTCTGGCAGTTTCTTAAAAAGTTAAGGCCTCCCTGCCCTAGGGGTCGAGCCAGGAGACATGAAGGCAGGTGTCCACGCACAGACTTGTGCTCAAATGTGCACAGAGGCTTTACTTGTAACAGCCCCAAACTGGAAACAAAGCGAGTGTCCGTCAGGAGGTGGATGGAGACACAAACTTCTCGGCGATGGAATGCCACTCAGGGACAAAATGACCGACACGCGGATTCGTGATCGGCACTAGCACACACGCTGTGCTGCGTGAAGGAGCCACACTGAGGAGCACATACTATTCAATCACGTTTACATACACTTCTAGGAAATGCCAGCTGACCCCTATTTCAGAGCAGGTGAGTGGTGGCCTGGGGTAGGGGTGCAGATGGCCAGGAGGGGCAGGCGACACGCAGGGGCCACACAGGAAACTTGCAAGCCACCCAGGGATTTGTCCACTGAGTGGATGGTGGCAATGGATTCCCAGGTGTATACAGGGGTCAAACCCTATTGAATTGTACACTTCAAATGCAGTTTACCAAATGTCAATTATAGATCCATAAAGCTGTTTAAAAACATATCCAGAGGGCACCTGGGTGGCTCAGTCAGTTAAGCATCTGACTTCTGCTCAGGTGATGATCTCACTGCTTGTGAGTTCGAGCCCCGCGTCGGGCTCTGTGCTGATGGCTCAGAGCCTGGAGCAGCTTCCGATTCTGTGTCTCCCTCTCTCTCTGACCCTCCCCAGCTTATGCTTTGTCTCTCTCATCTCTCTCTCAAAAATAATAAAATATTAAAAAGTTAAATATATGTGTATATATATATGGAACAGTTCAAGTATTAGTAATTTTAATCTGCACCCTTGAGTGGCTAGTTGCCCTGGTCGGGGGCACGTGGTACAATAGTAGTTAGCTGCGGTTTACTCGAACAGCACCCTGAGCGAGGGGTTGGGGGGGAGTGTCAAAATTAGTGAATTTTATTTAAACTTCAAAAAGCAAAGTAACAAGCCTTTGTTCTTTCAGATCAGAGCAGGCACTACCCTCAGAAGTTCAAATGTCCCCAGTCAAGCCACAGGCAAGGGGGGGAGGGTCCCAGATTTGGGGGCAGCAGTGGTGGAGCGGGAAGGAGGACCCAGCTGGCAGAGAAGACAGAAGCCCCTCAGAAACGGGATGCAGAACTTCCTGGGGGGGGAGGGTTTGTCACGAGGAGCTTCTCCCTGGCTGTCCTCTGCCCCTGGCTCCTGGGACAGCTTCTAAAACCCTGGAACTCCCTGGGGTGGACTGGGGGCATCTTCTGTCATTCATCACAAACCGCTTTTAGCCCCATCCGAGTTTCTGCTAATTAGGTGGCTCCTGGAGGATGCAGGGGGCTGGTCCCTGGAGGGGCCCAGGGGACAGGCAGGGGGCAGGCGACGGGGGCTGAGCTAGCCATCAACGGCCAGTGACTTAATCAATCCCACAAAACCCTAGACAAAAGGGGTCAGAAAGTTGCCGGCTTGATGAACGCATCCCGTGCTGGAGGGGGCACCCCAGCTCCGGGGCCACCCAGACCTCACCCTGAGCACCTCGTCATCGGGCTGTGCATGCGGACTCTTTATAGCGTCTGTTATAACAAACCGTTAACAGTAAGTGAAGCGCTGCCTCCTCTAACTGGATGCTCCACTTCAGTGTAATTCAAGTAAAATACCAAATATGGAGCCTCGGAAAGTAAATCTAGGGTTTGTATGAAAGGACACACGTCCAAGAATTGTTGGACATTCCAGAAGAAGCAGGTGGGGAGTTTGCCCTGCTAATCCAAGATGTATTAAAAGCAACAGTAATTAAGACAGTGTAGTTTTGGCAGAGGATTAGACAAAGAGATTAACGAAACAGAGTAGAAAGCCCCCAAACGCACCATCACTGATGTGGAAAAAACCAGGCGCTTCTAACCCCCAGGAAGGTGCACAAATTCTGCCAGGGGATTAGTATCCGGTGGTTAAGAAGGAAATGGAATCTCGACCTCAGGTCTGATTCAGAAATGGTAATAAATTCCAAACAGATCAAAGGAATGTAAATGTAAAAGGAAAAATATCTTAAACTGACTATACAGAATATTTTTATGACCACAAAGAAGGAAGGCTTTCTTAAAACTCAAAACTTGCATCAGTAAATGACAAGACTGATACATCAATGACAGTAAAGTAAAGGACTGTTCATAAGAAGACACAAAAAGGAAAGTGAAATGGCAGGCTGCCAACTGAGAGAAGACATTTGCCACAAAGGACTAGTGCCCTGAATATACAGAAAACATCTACAAATTAAAAATGAAAAATTTAGAAGCGCCCGGGAGGCTCAGTCAGGAGAGCATCCGACTCTTGATCTCGGCTCAGGTGATGGTCTCCCGGCTCGTGGGTTCGAGCCCTGTATCAGGCTCCGTGCCCCTCCACCACTCGTTCTTTCTCTCTCTCTCTGTCTCTGTCAAAATAACTTTTTTAAAAAAGAGAAAATCAAATGACTCAAAAGATGATGGGCTTAACAACAAATGTCACAGAAACGACGTAGGAAGAGCTTCTGAGGAAGTGAAGGTTGCTGGCCCTCCTTCGCGGCAACCTACAGTGAGGTGCTTTGCACACCACGGGCTGCTGGTGAGGCTGCAGCGTGACTGGAGTCCCGCTTCGCAAAACACTTGACGTTTCCTTATAAAATTACAGCTCCGCACGGCCAATCACGTACAGAGCCGTCCCCAGCTTTGCACCCCGAGCGGCGTTTCTCCGACTGCGTACTCGCTAGGGAGTGAGTAAGTCAACGTAGCGGGACAGACGCAGCGATGGCGGCGGCGGCGGCGGCAAGAAGGACAGCAGTACTAGGAACTAGAAGAGCAAGAATTGCACCCTCTAAGGGCAGGTGACCCCCAAAAAATAATTGGCCTTGGCCTTCACCGTATGTTCGTGCCCCGGGGCAGCATGAAAATAATCGTGGCCAGAAAGTTTGGAAACATTATCTAGAGAAACGCGTGTACCAGGTGGACCCAGGGACGTGCACGGGAAGGCCGACCAGACGGCCAGGCCTGGGATGCTGTGCGGGTGTGAACTCGAACTACACACGTGTGTCTGCGCGCACTCGCCACCCTTCCCGCACCCTCAGTGGCACGAGGAACGTGCATCAACGCCATGGGCCTCAGCGGCGGACGCACAGGGGCATTCTTTATAAGGCTCAAAAAGCAAAATGAAATGATGCGTAAGCGTCCACGCACATGGGGTGGATCCGTGCTGAGGCATAACTGAGAAACCCATGGAGAATGGGAAGGTTCTAGTTCTCTAGGCGGTGATGTGGCAGGTGCCTTTGGAGCCTCTGCAACCTCAGGGCCTGGCCAGCTCAGGGCCCCCTTAACCCCGGGGCCTGGCCAGCTTGAGGGCCCCCCAAATCCTCAGGGCCTGGCCAAGGCAGATGAGTGCACCGCCAGCATCTGCTCCCCACCCGCGGGTTCCCCGGGCCCACACCACAGGCCAGGCTGGCTCGGCTCTGCTTTCCGTGTGGGCTGACACTGAGGGGCGTGGTCTACCAGATGTCACAGGGCCCACGGGGCAGCTGGTGTGACCGCAGGCCCTTCGACGGCTGATTCCTAGCACTTCTGTGACTCCAGGGCCCATCTCCTCGCCTGGAATCCTTGTCTGACTTCCTTCCGGAGCGATCTGTAGACACAGTGGGGTGTCTGGGGCGATTCTGATGTTCCTGCCCTTCCATCTCTGTGTTCACATTATGCACACACTTCTGATGTGTGGTGTCTCTCACGGTGCAAGCAGATAAAAACTTGCAAGATCAGAATTACACATGTGAACGAACTTTTGAGATAGAAAGTGGCCCCTCCAGAAACTTCTCGGTTGAAGAGGGGCATCCAGACCAGGTCCCCTCCTGTGCCATCAGGAGCCGTGGGGGCTGCGTGAGCCTTCCTGGCCCGGAATCCCTGGGGAGAGGGGACAGAGCTCCGGAGGGCGGTGCGCCCCGTGTCCCCGCTGACCCCCCACCCCCCGCCATCCCCCCTCTGCCCATTGTGCCCCTTCCTCTGAGCTCCCACTGGCTCCTCCATCTGCTTCCCCTTTTCCTGTTTTCCGTCGTCGGCTTTTCTTCTCTCTGCCCCAGCCCGGCTCCAGGGGTTTGTAGATGAAGGAAGGAAGAGGGAGGCCCGGTGGGCGGAGGGGAGACCAGGGCCTGGCGCTTCCTCCCAGCCAGCTTTGCTTCGGACTCGCCGGGGCTCTGTCTGCCTCACGGTTCCGGAAGGGTCTCTGCCTGCGTGCTGAGCTCACCGCTGCCCCGACGCTGCGTGAGGCAGGATGCCTGCAGCAGGGCCCTGTCTGCCGCGGACGAGTCAGTGCCCAGATCCCCTTAGAGATGCCCCCAGGTCACCCCATGTCATTTTGGCAGAAGGAACAGGGAGCTGGCGAGTCCCTGTTCTGGGAGCTGTAGAAACGCGGTGACACGGAGCCCGCGGGGGCCCCAGGGCAGCGTCTGCACCACGGCCAACAGGCCACACTGTGCTTGGGAGGTTTGAGCTTCTCTGGGGCCACTTTCCTCGCTGTTTCAGTGTTTGGACTCCACCCCGTGTGCTGGTGACAGACGCACCAAGCCAGCGGGCGGGACCTAGACCGCGAGCCACAGGCACCGAGAGTTAACCTGCTTGTGGGTCACACACATGTGGCTGCAGGAACAGACACACAACAGCTGCGACGGAACGTCCATAGACCAGGGACGATGCCCTGTGGCCGTGGCCGTGGCCCTGGGGGTGGAGGACACTGTGCTCCAGTCCCCCAAGTAAACAGTGGCCCCTTTCCCCTTGGGGACCGCTGGGCTCAGCCTTCCCACTGCTGATCCTCATGGCCACCCCCTCCGCGGGGCAGGGACTGTCACTTCACCTACAACTGAGCAATCCACATGCACTCCGTGGGCATCCGTGGCCTGCTGGTATCCCAGCCACTGCTCCCTGGGTCCCTGTGGGGACACGGAACACGGTGAGGTGCCTACTCAGTTCTGTGCAGGGATACGTGGAACCTTGTGATCAGATGGCCACACGTGGGCACATGTGTGCTTGTGGGGGCCTGTGCGAACGCATGGGCCCATGTGTGTATGTGTGACTGTTTTCTGTTGTTTTCATATCAGCTCCAAACACAAGCCCTCCTTGTAGGGCTCGCCGCCCACGCCCAGAGCCCTAACGACCTTCTCCGAGGGCCGCGTAACCTGGTTCTTTCTCCTTCCTTCCCTCCTTCCTGCTTCCTTCTTTCCTCCTTTCAAGAACGACTTGGCAACATTTATTAGGAGCCATAAGAATGTTGAGATCCTCTGACCCTGTAACCTCATTCCTGGGCTGAGTCAGAAGGAAGCGATTCAGATGCCCCTTGGGACGTGCACAAAATAGGTTCAGAATGACACGATTCACACACACAACATGAGAAACTTAAGTTGCCAGCTGTCGCGTGGGAAGCAGGGGCGCGCCAGGGAAGGGCCCAGGCAGCGCGGAAGCCCCAGCACGAGGCCCGTAGCGTGTGTGGGACGTGTCTTCCGCATTAAACAGAACGGAACACAGACGTGAATGAAGCCACAGGAAGATGGGGACGCAGGCAAACCAAGGGGTGCAAGCCCAGGCGTGTGGTGCAGGGGGGCTCCCTGCCTCCACCCCTCTGCCTGTGTGCCAGCCCGGCACACCGCACCCCTTCTCTCACGACGAGGAGGGGAGGGGACACTCTGAAGCATTATACCTGGCATGTCAGCCGTCCTTCAGCAAACATTACCGGGTCTTCAGCTCTACGCCCCCGCGGGCGGGAGTGAAACGGCAGAATCGAGCCCCACGTCCAGGACCCCGCAGTCTGTTAGGAGAGACTCACTCGGAATCTCACGGTGGGGTGGCACGTGGTGCAGCAGGTGGTGGGCAGGTGGGGGCCGTGTAACTTGCTGTCTAAGCCCAGACCCCTGTGACAGAAGCTATACTTCTGGACAGGAGATCGGGGCCACCGGACTTTGTACCCCAGAGACTGTGCAGAAGGGTGGCTGGGGGGTGGAGGCTCCGTCCAAGGGGCCGTGCTGATCTGGGCCTCGGAGCACACCCTGCCTCTGGCAGGGAGGCCTGGGGGAGAGAGGAAGGAAGGGCGTCCGCAAGGGGCAGAGGCACCGGGGCCCTTCAGCCTCATGCCGTTCAGGCCAGAGCCAGTGGTAGACCACCCCCACCCGAGGTCGCCCAGACCGGAGCTGCCAGGGGTGAGGCGAGACGGGCCCGTGCGTACGTGTACTGAGCGTGGCTTTGTATTTTCTTACGTCAGACGCTTTGACGTCTGGGGCCTTGCTGACCCCGGAAGGACTGTCTTCCCAGCCAGTGCTCACCCCGGGGGCAACCCGACTGACTCGGAGCCTGCCCCCCCCCCCCCCCCCCCCCCCCCCCCCCCCCCCCCCCCCCCCCCCCCCCCCCCCCCCCCCCCCCCCCGCCTGCTGACTGACCTGGTGCACCTCCTGGGGTCCTGAGTAGCCCACTTCCTACTTCTCGGGACCTGTGGGTATGAACTTCCTCCTCATGACTGTCATTTCCATGTCGGCCTGTCTTACCAATCCTGATTAAAACACACCCAGGAACCGCTAAAAACCACACGTGTCCCGGATGCCCGCCAAGGGCTGGGCCTGGCGTCCGACCGAAGCCAGGGATGCAGACCAGCACAGAGCCTGCGTTTCACAGAAACTCGTGGCCCCTGCTAAGAAGTTTGGGTTCTATCCTGACGGGGACTTGTGCATGTAGAAAGGTTACAGTGACAGCAAAGGGGACTTACAAGGAGGGGGCGGTCCGTCCGTCCTAGGTGAGAAGTTCAGGGCCTGAACCTCTTCCTTACCAACCCTGCCCTCTTACTTTCCTAGTTTTATTTTGTTCTTCTCTTAGGAATTTCTAGTGTTGAACGCTTCCACGTTTATTTTCATTCTTTCTTATTTGAGCGTGGCTGGGGCCACATACACAGGCTGTGATATGTGTTGTTGTTTTATTTACTTTACTTGTAATCTGTAGCTGTAGTTTTGTTCATAAGCTGTTTTAGTGAAGCATTCGTGCACATTAAAAACTACATAAATCTAAGTGCTTGGCCGGAGGCATTTCCACGGAGCAAACACACCCACGGCGCCAAGGCCAGGAGACAGACGCTGCCGGCACCCAGAAGACCCCCCACCCATTCCTTCCAAGTCAGGGCCTCCATCAGGCTTGCTTTTGGACTTAAAGTAACTGCCATCAGTGCACACTCTTGGGTTTTCCTTGATACTCGTACCGTGTTTGAACTAAAGGTGGCAGCTGAGTGTGGATGAAGGCCATCCGGGGACTCCCAGTCTGGAGGTCAGGTGAACCTGAAGTCTAGTTGGCCAACCAGGACTTCCCAAGCTGGATGGGTGTGGGGACCCCCAGCTCCAGCCTTTTGGCTGCAGCCCCAAGTCCTGTCAGATGCGATGTTCGCCTGCAGGCGTGTCAAGAGGAAGGCTGTGGAGTGAGTCAGCTGGGCCCCGGGCGGCGTCTGCATAGACAAAGGGGTCACGTGCATCCTGTGGGGAGCTGGGTGGTTCCGATGATGATGGGTCGTTCTGGGGAGCTGCTGCTGGGCAGGGCAGGTTGGCCTGGACCCTTGGATGCCAAGCCCCCATGCTGAGGGTACAAGAGGAGAGGCAGGAATAAATGTCACAAGACCTGGGGAGTGTGTCTCGAGCTGGGCCACCGGGCTCGAGGTGCAGGAAGGCACAGGAGGCCCCACACCCCATCCTACGGAGCTTGTGAGCCAGACGGTAAGTGGGCCGACCCAAACATGCCCAGTTTCTGGATATTGGACTTTGAGAACCATGGCCACCAGGCCAAGGCCACTGGGGATAGGGAAGTAAACTTGGATCTCCAAGTTAAAAGGCATTTTGGTGCCATTTAGACCTACCTCACCTTGTGCCCCAGCCTGTGTCCTGCTTCCCGAGAATGTGGTACCCCAACTTTACTCATGCTTCTTTCGTGATAAAAAACACAACTGATGGAGGCAGTCCCCTCTGTTTCGTGCTGCTTTTATTGCTAGAAAGTTCTTTCTGTATGAATTTGAAACCTGCCACCCTATAACTACCCCATTCGGTGTGAACCATGGAGGGTTGAAAAAGAGGAAACAAAGCTGTCATTATTTTCAGGTGCTATGATTGTTCATATTAAAACCCAAAAGAGTCTACAGACACAAATAAAAGGAGAGCTTAGTGCAGTAACTAGATATAAAGTTAATATATGATAGTCAGCCGGATTTCTGCATGCCAGTTACAATCCACAAAAAGAGAAATAAAGAGAAAACACATTTACTAGAGTCACAGAATATCGAGTATTTAAGAATAAATCTAACAACAGATGTGAAGACGTCTACAGTGGAAATGATAAAAATTTTGTTAAGATAAATGTTTCAAAAATATAAATAGAATGGCATACCATATTCATGGATAGGACATATGTTATAAAATGACAATTCTCCCAAATTGATGACTATGTTTAATGCATATTTTTTTAAATGTTTTTTTATTTTATTTCTAGGAGAGAGAGAGAGAGACAGCGTGAGCAGGGGAGGGTCAGAGAGAGAGGGAGTCACAGACTGAAACAGGCTCCAGGCTCTGAGCTGGCAGTCAGCACAGAGCCCGACATGGGGCTCGAACCCACGAACCGCGAGATCATGACCTAAGCGAAAGTCAGACGCTTAACCGACTCAGCCACTCAGGTGCCATGTTTAATGCATATTTTAAAGTAGCCTTCATGCTCAGGACAGAGCCCAACATGGGGCTTCATCTCATGACCCTGAGATCAAGACTTTGGGGAAGGCAAAGGAATGGAGCCCAAGACCAGAGCTGAGATGAGGACTTGGATCCTTAACAAACTGAGTCACCCGGATGCCTCCAATTTAATGCATTTTTAATCAAAATCAAGGTATTTCATGGAATATGTTGGAATTTTTCAGAAGAATAAAAAACAGGAATAAACAGGATATTTCTGAAGAGGGAGGGGAGTTTCCTACCCATCAGGGTCCTGGTGAGAAACAGAGGGCATGCTCAGAAGGGAGATTTTGTGGAGAATTTTAAAAAAGATTTTTCGGGGCACCCGGGTGGCTGTCAGTTAAGCGTCCAACTTCATCTCAGGTCATGATCTCACGGTTCGTGGGTTTGAGACCCACTTCGGGCTCTGTGCTGACTGCTCGGAGCCTGGAGCTGCTTCAGATTCTGTGTCTCCCTCTCTCTTTGACCCACCCTGGCTCAATGTCTCTCTCTCTCTCTCTCAGAAATAAATAAAAAGTTTAAAAATTTTTTAAAAAATAAAATAAAAAGAGATTTTTCACTAAGGTGTGGGCAGAATTTAAGGAATCCAGCACATGATGTCCACATGTTTGCTGGGACCCAGAGGGAGGCCTGAGGAGCGGGCCCCTATGGAGGTGGCCTTTGCTGGGGGGTCTCGCCGACCTCGGTGACAGGCAGGAGGACCTGGGGAGTCCGCACCCACCTCACAGTTCCCAGTCTCGCTTTTGCTGGTGCCTCCCCGGGGCTGGGCCCACCAGAAGCCAAAGGGCAGGGGGCAGGGGGCAGGCCATCTCCAGGCCCCCAGCACGGACCGGGTGCAGAAGGAGAGAGGGAGCCTGCAGCAGGGGTGGGAGTCCCTCACCTGGGAACGGAAGGTCAGCACGCTGCGCTGTGTCACAGGGAGGGGCCTCGTGGGTCTAAGGGTGCCCTGAAGACAGCTGGGAGGCGGGTGGTAACAGGGAGAAGATGCTCAGGACACCCACAGCTGAAGGCGCTGTGCCGGGGTGCCCAGAGCGGGTCTGCCCGTCAGCCTGGGGAGAGCCGGCATGGAGACATCGCACGGAGGAGGCTCCTGTGCGAACCCCTGAGACCCCAACAGTGTGCGCGGCCGGGGAGAGCAGGGCCGTCCACGCCTGCTGGTTTGGAGGCAACTTAAAAACCTGAGGAGGATCTCCTGTCTCCACCCTGGGAGCTGCAGCAGCATGGCCACGGGGGAGGGGTGCGGCCACGGGGGAGGGGTGAGGACACGGGGGAGGAGTGCGGCCACAGGGGAGGGGTGCGGCCATGGGGGAGGGGTGAGGACACGGGGGAGGGGGGCGGCCACGGGGGAGGGGGGCAGCCACGGAGGAGGGGGGCGGTGCTGTTCCCGAGTTTGAGCCCAGGCCTTGCACCCCACTGCTAGCTACACCCTTGCCCTGTGACAAGGGTTAGGGTTAGGGTTAGGGTTAGGATTAACAAGGGCGTGGGTAAGTGTGCTCATGGCGGCGGCAGCCCCAGAACAGCCGTGTGAGAGCCTCTGAGACAAGGACATGAGGGGACAGCGTGGCCATCAGGACCCAGCGCCGCCTGTCCCAAGGTGCCCCGGCTACACCTCGTGTTCAGAAAAGAAGCTCAGAGGTCACCTATGGCTTGAGGCCCTCCCTATATGGTTAAAAACCACTGAAAGAGAAAACATCTTTTTAAGAAAATATGCAGCACAGCAAGTAGGAAGGAAGGCAAAGGCATGGAGCCCATGGGCCGCGAGAGTGTCCCTGGGGGGCGGTGGGGACGGGAGCAGGACCTCGGGGTCGGGGAAGGCTCAGCACGGTCCCCACCGATGCCTGCACTGGTTACATTGCTTAAAATGACAAGGTCGCAATCACGCCCAGCAGTGGCCACGTGTGGGCGGTGGGAGGGTGCGCCCCGGCCCACGGGCTGCGGGCACCCAGCTCCGTGCACCGCAGCTAGGCCACGGCAGGCAGGGGCAGCTCACGCTCTTTTGCACGTTCCTGGGCCCCGGCGCCCCCTCCACTGCCCTCAGCCTCAAGGCAGGACAGGCATTCAGCTGTGGACCCTGGGACAATCCTGCCCGGCTCAGCTGGGCTGCCCTGGGAAGGATCCGGAATCCTCACAGCCAGAAGAAGCCATGACCTTGAGCAGAGATGACCCTTGGGACAGGACAAAGCTCCACCACCTCCAGCTTGGGATTCCCAAGACCGGTCACCAGGAGGCTCCGTTAAGGACCATCAGCCAAGCCGTTCTTGGAGGATGGGTGCGCTCTGATGGGGACGAGGCGGGGAGGCTGCACATGGCCCGGACGGCCCTCTTCCCTGGGGCCCAGGGACAGACATGGGGCGGGCGGCCGTGGGCAGCAGTGGTTGCCAGCTCTTGGCATGCCCGTGGCTGGCCCCTCTCTCTGTCTGCAGCTCGTTCACATCCCCCAGATGCAGGAAAACGCCCTGCATTCCCGAGGGCTGTAATCTGACCTGTGAACTCTTTCTTTGGGCTCAGAAGGAGGGGTGAATTTCTCATTTCTTTTGTGCTCAGTTTGATTTGGTGAGCACAACAGTTGTTGCTCTAGAACTTTCCGTCACAGACAGGGAGCCCACGGGGGCTTGGTGGCACCTGTGGCCACAGCTCACCCGCCCACGGGTGTGTGTCCGGGAGAGCAAACCACGTGCTCCAACACTCACCCGCACCAGAAGCCCCCAAGCGTCGCGGATTCTCCACTGGCCCAGCCCCAGGTGCCCTCTGTAGGGTGCAGCACCCAGGGGCAGCAGGGCAGACCCAGTCAGGCCTCCGGCTTCAAGCCACCTTAGTGTTCAAAGTGCAACGGAACATGAAACATTTGAATCCGATTGAAGACTGAGATCTGTGAGGTTTGTAAAAGTTCACAACACCATTAATTCGGTTATTTGGGGGCCAAGTTCAAACACTGAATCAGCAAATACGGGACCCTCACTCCTGGGGGAAATACGGGGTTTTCCTATAAGCTTCTGGTCACCTCTGTGTCGACTGACCGACAGACAAGCCATCCAAATTGTGTTTCCGCTTGAAGACCCCTTACTGAGTCTGTACCGTGGGCTCGTTCCCACTGAGCTCAGCTGCCAGCCCAGGACGCCCATCTGAGGGAACCTTCTCTGACACACCTGCCTGCTCCTGAGGCACCTCACAGCCTTCGTGCACTTCAGACCCCGCCCGCACCTCCACGGCCACTAGGGGCCACAGTGAACAAGGGAGCCGAGGACAGAAACGCAGAGAACCTGGCACTAAGCACACAGTGGGCAGGACCCATTCCTGAAGAAAGCAGAGCATGGTCGCTTTGGCCTCAGGTGGGCGCTAACCGTGGGGATGCGTCTGCTCCACTCCACACGTGTCCAGGAATGGCCGCCAAAGAACCATGTGCCACTTCTGTGGTTACGAGTGAGTTTTAGCAAATTTGCAAACACAGAACTTGGCAAATAAGGAGACTTGGCCGTACTTTCCTTGAGATCAGAAGGACTATGGAAACGACATTCTGGAAGGCATTGGCGCTGCTGCGCCCTGCCTCGATTCCGATGCAGGGACTCTGGCGGCTGACAGGCTCCTCGCGACGCTGCAGTTGCTGCTCTAAGTAAATGGACGCTTTGCTGGGGTTCTCTGGAAGCGCCTCCCCAGTGGCGCGTGCCCGCGGGGCGCCCAGGGGGCCCAGGCGGGGCCCTGGGCGACCTCCTCCGCTTGGCCTTTCCTGCGAGTTGTGGCCAGTACCCCCCCCCCGTTGGAACCTGGCTGGTGGTGCCAAGCTCGAGTCCAGTCAGGCCTCCCCACCAGGCTGCGTGATCCGGATGCCGGGGTCAGAGGGCACAAAGAGAGGGTTTGTCACGATGAATCATCTGCTCCTTGCCCTTGGGACGGCTAATTTAAAAATAGTTGGGACTTTTTCAGGGTCACGGTGACTCGGGCTATTTTAGCGCCAAGCTAGATGGGATTGATGGAGAGTACATGGGCCTCGGCCGCCAGTCCGCGAGGGCCGCCCCGCTGTCTGCACCAGGCCCGGCTTCGCTGCGGCTCCTGCCAGACCGTCCTCTGGGGCTCTCTTATCTGCAGAGCACTCGGTGGGGCCGCACGTTTCAGCTCCCTGTGACAGCGCCCCCGAGGGTGGCCCAGGTGTGGCCCACAGCTGTGCCTGCAGGGGAGGGGGCTCTGGTGGCTGTGGCTGCTCCCACGCCCCCCAGAAGCTCACACGGCCTCGCCCAGCCCCGACCTGCAGGCTGGGGAATTCCTCTGGAAAGGATGCCCCTGATCCTGCCTCCGGTTCTCAGAGGAAGCCACCAATGCCCGCGGGGGGCTATGCGTGGCTGGATTCCTCACATAGCCCAGGATCCTGGGAGGGCAGGGGCCAGAGAGGAGCCAAAGCTTGGAATTTGGCTTTCATGCAACTAACAGCTCCTTGGAGAATACTTCTGTGCATTTGAAACTTGCCCCTGCAACATGGCCTTGGGCCCTCCCCACCGCAGGGATGGCTGTCAGGACCCACAGGGACTGGTGCAGAGGGAGACAGAACCTAGAAAACTAGTCTCCGTATGGGAAATAGTCCCTCGACTCCTGTCTCCAAATTTTAAACAAAACTGTCCTTCTCTGTTGATGGAGAAAGTGCACAGTCCATGCACAGACCCATTAGTCTACATCTGAGTCAGCATGGGGCGGGGAGTGGGGGGCATCTGCTCTTTCACCATCAGCCTCTGACACTCATGGACCCATCCAGAACTACCACCCCCAGCAAGGCATCAGGTGCATCCACAGATATCCCTGGAGATAAGCATGGCTTCTGCAGGGACCACCCACCCCGAGGGGCACATCTGACCAGGGGCCCCTCAAAAGCATGGAGATGGGGGTGGAGAGGAGACGGGGATGGGGATGAAATGGGAGTGGCCTCAGACGCCATCCTTGGGCCTTCAGTAGCTTCAGCCATGGAAGGCTCTGAGGACAAAGTCTACTCCCTTTCATTTTAGATGAGCTCCCACCTAGGACACAGCCTGAAAGCATCCCTACCTGCAGGGTCCCTGGCCCTGTCTCCAGCCCCATAACCCCAGCCCCAGCCCCATACACATTTACATTTCCATCCCCAGTCCCAGCCCCATCCCATCCCATCCCATCCCCATCCCCATCCCATCCCACCCCATCCCATCCCATCCCATCCCATCCCACCCCATCCCATCCCATCCCATCCCATCCCATCCCCATCCCACCCCATCCCCATCCCATCCCATCCCATCCCATCCCCATCTCTATCCCACCCCATCCCATCCCCACCCCATCCCACCCCACCCCATCCCATCCCCACCCCA